>NC_065443.1:253990241-254299260 GCF_917563875.1 Diabrotica virgifera virgifera
ATAAATGCATAACGTATCTTCACATGTACCTATGTGTGGCAGATTCTTGCAAATATTATAAGAATTATTGTGCATTTAATGGTAGAAGCATATAATTTGGACCACATATACTACACATACAAAAGTTTAAATTTAGATATGAGTGCATCTGAGATTTTGCCTTTTACAAAAATGGCGACCATTCAAAATGGCGGCTATACATATGTGACTAATAGCACTATAACTTTTGAGCGAAAAGTCCGATTTCAGCCAAATTTGGCATCAAGGTTCTTTTTTTGATGAATTAGATCGAGGTCTTGAACCGGAAGAATCGGTTTACCAGAAGTAGTGTATTTACTGTTTTTTATGTAACAATATGTTGTTGTTTTTTTCAATTCTTTCACCCTGTATATATTAATTTTTCAAAAAGTTAATACCGCCATTGAAAAGAGCGTGAAAAGATTTTTTAGGAAAGATTTTTGAATTTTTTAGTTATGTTAATTACCATTTAATAAATGCATAACATATCTTATGTACCTATGTGCGGCAGATTCATTTTGAATGCTCGTTATTTTGTAAAAGACAAAATCTGAGATAGCCTCATATCTAAATTTGAATCTTTGTATGTGTAGTGTGTATGGTCCAAATTATTTGCTTTTACCATTAAATTCACAATAATTCTTATATTATTTGCACGAATCTGCCGCACATAGGTTCATAGGTACAAGTAAAGATACGTTATGCATTTATTAATTGGTAATTAACATAACTAAAGAGTTCAAAATATTTCCTAAAAAATACCTATTTTTACGCTCTCTTCAACGCCGGTATTAACTTTTTGAAAAATTAATATGTACAGGGTGAAAGAATCGGTAAAAAACAACATGTTTTCACATAAAAATCAGGAAAAACATAACTTCTGGTAAATCGATTCTTCCGATTCAAGATCTTGCTCTTACACATCAAAAAAAGAACCTATATACCAAATTTGGTTGAAATCGGACTTTTCGTTCAAAAGTTATCGTGCTATTAGTCACATATGTATAGTCGCCATTTTGAATGCCCGCCATTTTTGTAAAAGGTAAAATGTGAGATGGCCTTATATCTAAATTTGAACCTTGATGTGTGTAGTATATATGGTCCAAATGATAAGTATGTGTCTATTGTTAAATGCACAATAATTCTTATAATATTTACACGAATCTGCCACACATAGGGACATGTGAAGATACGTTATGCATTTATTAGATGGTAATTAACATAACTATAAAGTTCAAAATATTTTCTACAAAATATTTTTACGCTCTTTTCAATTGCGGTATTACCTTGAAAAATAATATATACAGAGGGAAAAAATTGAAAAAAAAACACATAGTTTTACATAAACAACCAGTAAAAATACCATTTCTGGTAAACCGATTCTTCTGGTTCACCACATCCATCTTGTAAATCAAAAAAATATTTAATAATAGTTTAAATCGGACTTTTCGTTCAAAAGTTATGGTATTGTCCTTTTCATGACCATTTTTCAGTGCGTCACAAATTATAGGAAAAAAGGTAAGTCCGTGATAATACACATTTATGACATTTATTCTAACATGACATTTTGGTTAAATCTGACAGTTGTCACATTTTATTTTCAATTTGGAATAAAAACAAATCAATTGTGTCTATTGCATTTATAAAATGGTATTTTCTTTGATTTGTATAGTCTTATAAATTGTACAGATTATATTGATAATATTATTATTTTATTTAATAAATAATTCTTTTTTGATTATGGCGCCATCTATCGACAACTAGAATAACTAGAATAAATGTTATAAATGTCTGTAATCCCCGACGTGCCTTTTTTCTGTCACATACAATTTAATGCGTTAGAGAGAAATCGAAAAACTGTTACGCACTGAAAAATGGTCATGAAAAGGACTATACTATTAAACACATATGTATAGCCGCCATTTTGAATGCCCGCCATTTTTGTAAAAGACAAAATCTGAGATGGCCTCATATCTAAATTTGAACCTTTATATGTGCAATATATGTGGACCAAATAATATGCTTGTATCATTAAATGTGCAATTGTTTCACATATCAGCCGCACTACCATTCGTTCTCTCTGTGTTTATTTCTTAAATGCTTACTTGTATTCTAAAACTATCAGATTCAAATCTCCCGTTTGACGCATAGGGCTTTTCATCGATTGTCATTTGTTTCGAGCTTCTGTCATATGTTGTATAATCTGTGTATAATATTAATATACACGGATTATACGACATATGACAGAAGCTCGAAACAAATTACTGTGAATGACAAGCCCCATTTAACTTATTTCTTACGAGAAACTGTTGTATGGTCCTTTTCATAGGCATTTTTTAGTGCGTCACAAATGATGAAAAAAAAAGGTAAGTCCTTAATAATACACCTTTATAACATTTATTCTAACATGACATTTTAGTTAAATCTGACAGTTGTCACATTTTATTTGCAATTGGGCATACGGCATACAAACAAATCAATTGGGTTTATTGCATTTATAAAATGGTATTTTCTTTAATTTGTATAGTCTTATAAATTGTACAGAGTATATTCGGATATCTTATACAATTCGTAAATATTTTTTTTCTCGATTATAGCGCCATCTATCGACAACTAGAATAAATGTTATAAATGTCTGTAATCACGGACGTGCCTTTTTTGTCACAGAAAATTTAATGCGTTATAAAGAATTCGAAAAACTGTGACGCACTGAAAATGCCTATGAGAAAGAGGTTACAATCTTTATTATACAGGGTGGGCCAATGAAAAGAGTACACCTCGATATTAGGCAGTATCTATTAGATTTTAAGGACATGGCGAAACAGGTCGATTTTTGATCTAAGGGGGACACATTTTTGCGGTACATACATCTGTCATTCGTCAACACCCTCTCTTTCACTTCCCCTACCCCTGATTTTTAAATAGGGAATAAGGGTCGTCTGCTAGCTCATTTGAAAAGTTATTTAATTCTCTATTCAGTAATATAAACATTAATATAATTATTTATGCAGGGTGTCCAAGAAAAATTGTTTTAATTAAATTAATTGACACAAAAAGAAGAATGTATGTAATTTATTTAATTCAAAATACATTCTACTGCTGTCACAAAACAGAAAAAATGTGTATTATTAAACGTTTATTCAAGCGACTTAAATGTTTTATTTGCTACATTACCTGTTGAATTCTAATGGTGGGTGACATTGTTGATGGAGTTGATCTGGTGGTATCGATCTACGTCTAACATTAGACAAAATACTTGATTCATTACTCTTGGTATCTGCTTCATCCTCGGATGACTGATTTGTTCCATTTGTTCCATTTGCAAATGTAACTCTTGAAAAAATGGAACCGCCTAAAAAATGGAACTTTTGAAAAATTATTTTTTTCAAATGTCATATAATAAAAGTTATAATTCGAGACAATTTAAAATAAAATAATTTCTAATTTCTGCAGGTATTTTATTTTTCTCGTGGATTTTACAATTTAAAATGTTCATTAAAATTTTAGGTACAATTTCAAAATAATAAAACAAACTATAAAACGAGTTAGAAAATAACAAAACTCTTAGGAAGTTTCCTTCTTGTGGCCTTCGTGAAATATGTCCCAACCATCTAACTAACTCTCTGATCTAACATGATTTTCTTTATTATTTTAGGTACCTTATACATTTCCAGTAGCCCCTGGTTTTGTTTTTCTGCGCCAAAATCGTATCAATATCAACGAAGATATGATATAAGGCTTTTTTTTACAATACCATTGTGTTTGGATTTTTCTCTGTTAGCCTCGATATCCCCTTCCCTTTTGTGTAACGCCGCAAACGTAGCAATCGGACCAATAACAATGAAGATATAATAGTAAGGGAGGAAAGTATGCTAAATTTGCAGTTACTCGAGCGTTTTGGGGACCTATTTGGTTGTGAAGATTAGGTCCTAAAACCAAAACAGTTAAGTAGAATTTTTCATTAAGTAAGGACTTTCCATTTTTTAATTTAATTTTCCATTTCCAACAATCGTTTTTTCCGATTACAACTATACGCCAGTCAATGGGAGCAAGAATAGCTATTTGTATAACAAGGGAGGAAAGTGCTACTTTTCCTCCCGAGGATGAAGTTTACTGCCCGACGCGTAGCGGAGGGCAGTAATCATTCAAGGGAGGAAAAGGCACTTTACTCCCATGTTATACATATGGTTTTTCCACCTTCCTCAAATAACAAGTAATTTTTTCATTTTTACTTAATTTATTTATGTAACTAACCAACAAAATGTATTAGAACTAAAACTAACAAGTAGGTACAATATAACTGTCAACTGTCAAATATAAGTCAAATTATTAATGTAAACATTGTTAAATTAGAATAACAATTTACTGTTTTTTACCATTCTGCAAAATACAGAGTGTTTTTAAATAAACGTTAAAATGTATAGATACTTACGTAATAGAAAATAGATATTGTACAGGGCGTCAATAAGTTATATTTCATGAATGAAATACCATTACGTCACTTTTACTTTTCCTCCCTAGGGAGGAAAACGTCCCATCTCTAATTGAATTGGTAAGACGTGTTTATGAGTGCTCGTAACTTTTATCAAGTTTTGTGATTATTACGGCTATAATTAAAAAGCTTTTAAAGCGCCAAAGAAACCATAAACTGACAAAGTGAAATTGTGCAGAAAGTGAGTCAAGAAAACAAGCAGAATAATTTGTAAGTACAATTTCTTATATTTACATTTATTGAATAGAACAAAAATATCGCTTGCAAATTAAAGAACTATAAAAACCAGAAACTAATTAGTTCTGATAAGGTGACTTGATTTTGAGCCATCGAGGCGGGCTCGCCACTTTTTCGCAAACCAAACTGTTACAAAATAACGATTGGACTATTAAGTAACGGGAGTGAATATAAGTAAGTGAAAAAAATCTGTATGTGTACAATTTCTTATATTTATTGGGAAAGAACAAAAATATCGTATGCAAATTAACGAACTATAAATAACAGTAGCTATTTAGGTTTGATAAGGTGAAGAGCCTCCGCGCTTTTGAGGCGGGCTCGGCACTTTTTCGCAAACCGAACAGTGACAAAACACCGATTGGACTATTAAGTAACGGGAGTGAGTAATACATGCACGCTGCGCCACAAAAAATGGCTTCGAATTTGTTAACACCGGTAAAAATAATGGATAGATACAAAGTGGATTCGGACGACGACACATCAGAAGACCATAGAAAGAGGAACAGAGAAGAAGAGGAAGAATTGTTCCAAAAAAGTAAAAAAGTGTCTAGATCGCCTAACAAAACCCGTAACGAAGATAATAAGCTCGATCAAATTATTAAAATGATGCATGACTTAACCACAGAAACAAAAAATTTAACAACCGAAGTAAAAGAGATAAAGAATGAACAGAGAAAGTACTGGGAGGAATTAAACGACCTGAAAACAGAATTGGAGAAAGTTAAACAAGAAAACCAAACTAAACACAAGGAGAAGGAAGAAATGAAAAAAGAACTAAACTATATGAAAATACGTGTACAAAGACTAGAAAAGGAAAGGAAAGTAAATAATGTTGTAATACAAGGCTTGCCAATAGATACAATCGATAGAAATGCACTGAAACAAACTGTAGGAAACTTCATGGAAAAAGAAATGAATATCAATGTTCAAATCGAAGAAGTTATCAAACTGGGAGAAAAAACATGTTTGGTCAAACTACAGAACAAGTTTGAAAAAGAAAAGATCATGCAAAATAAAGCTAAACTAAAACACATAAAAGGCAATAAAGTATATATAAATAATGACATAACAAAAGAAGAACTACAAACACAGAAAAAAATAAGACAAGTCGCAAATGAAGAAATTAATAAGGGTAAAAGTGTTACAATAAAATATAATAAATTAATAATAGATGGAAAAACACACAAATGGAATCAATACAGCAACCAGCTAGAAGAAGACCAGGGAAATCCAAAAAACTAACAGAAGATGAAAATACACAAACAAAAGCACAAATCACGACAGACAAGGCACAGAAAAAGGAATTGAGCAAGGACGAAAATAGAAATAGAGCAAAAACGAAAGATAAACATGAAATAGACATAAGAGAGAACATATTTATAGGTGCATGGAATGTAAGAACCCTACACGAAACCAGCAAATTGGAGCAGGTAAGCCAAGAGATTGATAAGTACAAATTAGACATTGTCGGACTAAGCGAAACAAGATGGAATGGTAGTGGATCAACCCGAGTAGGTGACCAACAGCTAATGATATATTCTGGGAATACGGATGTAAATGACAAACACGAAAAGGGAGTGGCAATACTGCTAGCCCAAAAGGGGAGAAAGGCTCTAGTAGAGTGGGAACCAGTGTCAGAAAGGATTATTTGGGCGAGACTGAAGGCAAGATATTATAACATAATAGTAATAAATGTATATGCTCCCACAAATAAAAACGACGAAAATGAGAAGGAAGAATTTTACGAGCAACTACAAACAACGTTTAATAAGATTAATAATAAATATAGAAGAGATATAAAAATAGTAATCGGAGACTTTAATGCAAAAATAGGAAATGATAATAAAGGACATGAACATGTGATGGGAAAGGAGGGAATCGGAGAGAGAAACGACAATGGAAATCGATTAATCGAATTTTGTGAGCAAAATGAACTTTTAATAGGCGGAAGCATCTTTAAACATAAGCGGATACATAAGGAAACATGGAAATCACCGGGAGGGAGATACAAGAATCAAATAGACCACATAATAATTGAATATAAATGGAGAAGCTGGCTGCAAGATGTCAGGAGCTTAAGAGGTGCTGATGTGGGATCAGACCACATGCTAATCAAAGCGAGACTAAAAATGAAATTAGCCAGAGATAAAAACCAAAAAATCAGCAGAAGGAACAAGTACAACGTTGATGCCCTAAAACAAGAATGTATAAGAAATAAATTTAGTGAGAAACTGGCAATTAACCGAACAGTATCACAACAAACTGGAGAGTCAGTCGAAGAAACATGGAAATATTTTAAAGAAGTGATGATGAATACAGCAAAAGAAACAATCGGATTAAAAAGAAGACAAAATAAAAAATGGATTACCAAAGACACTCTACTACTGATAGAAGAAAGAAAAAAGATCAAAGAAGAAATTCTACAAAAGGAAGGATCGGAAGAAGAGAGGGCACTTGAAAGGAAATACAAGGCAAAAAACGCAGAAGTAAAAAAACAAGCCAGAAAAGATAAAAGAAACTATATAAATGAGATGCTAAATATATCAGAAGAAGCAGCGAAAGAAAACGACTTACGAACACAATATACAATCATACGAAACTTAACAGGAAAAGCACAACGAAATATACGAGAAGTAAAGGATAAACAAGGAAATAGAATAAAAAATGAGAAAGAAATAATACAAAGATGGAAGGAATACTTCGAAGAGATATATGCTAAGCATGAAATAACTCAAATCATAGAAGATGAAATAGAATCACCAGAGCTAGAAGTGAATATTGGAGAAATTACAATGGAAGAAATTGGAAACACTCTAAAACTACTAAAAAATGGCAAAGCCGCAGGAATCGACAATATACCCATTGACATAATAAAAGCAGACACCGAGCAGTCAGTAGAGATGCTACATACACTTTTGAATAAAATATGGACGGACGAAGAATTGCCAAAGGAGTGGAAAGAGGGATTGATTATAAAAATACCCAAAAAAGGAGACCTGAGCAAATGCAACAATTGGCGTGCAATAACACTACTAAGTGCCACATCCAAAGTGCTGACCAAAATCATTTTGGAAAGATTGAAGCCGGAACTAGATAAAAAACTGAGAAACAACCAAGCAGGCTTCCGTTCCAACCATTCCACTATTGATCACATTTGCACCCTTAGAATTATCTTGGAACAAACAAATGAATGGAATAAAGATATAGATGTGAGTTTTATCGACTTCGAGAAGGCCTTTGACCGTGTAAATAGGGCACAGATGTGGAAAATCCTTAGATTATATGGGATACCACAAAAAATCATAAACTTTATTAAACTCTTCTACGAAGGATACAAAGCCAAACTAGAACATTCAGGTGAAGTAACAGAAGAGATATCCATAGAAAGTGGAGTCAAACAGGGTTGTGTACTATCCCCTACCCTATTTCTTATTATGATAGATTGGGTAATGAGGAAAGTAATCGACGATCGAACAGGCATCAGGTGGAACCTTTTCAAACAGCTAGAAGATCTCGAATTTGCAGATGACATCTGCCTTATAACTGAACACCGAAATCATATGCAAGCAAAAATTGACAAATTGACACAGTACTCCGACACGATCGGACTTCGAATAAACACAGAAAAAACTAAACTTCTAAAAAATAATAACCATCCAAATAATAAAATAATGATAAACGGTAAAGAAGTAGAAGAGGTAGACAAGTTCACATATCTGGGATCTGTCATGGAAAGGAGCGGGGGGTGTAAAAAGGATATACAGACGAGAATAACAAAGGCGCAACACGCATTCAACGCTTTAAATAAAATTTGGCAAACAAACGAAATATCGGAAACAACAAAAATTAAAATCTTTAACAGTTGCATTAAAAGTATACTGCTCTATGGAGCAGAAACATGGAAACAGGACGAAAATACAACTAAAAAACTACAAACATTTGTAAACAAATCTCTAAGAAAAATCCTAAAAATATACTGGCCAAATAAAATAACTAATACAGAACTATGGGAAAGGACAAAGCAAACTAACGTATCTACTACAGTCAAGGAAAAAAAATGGAAATGGATCGGCCACACTTTAAGGAAAGACCAAAGCAGCATAGCAAGACAAGCACTTGAATACCAACCAGAGGGAAAAAGAAAGAGGGGCAGACCAGACAACAGCTGGAAAAGAACAACAACGAGAGAACACGAAAAAATTGGACTAAGATGGGGCGAAGTCAAAAAGAGAGCAAAAGATAGAAGAGAGTGGAGGGAATTAGTTCACAATTTATCCAGAGAATAAAAACAAAAGAAGATGCGCTGTCCCGGCCAGACAGCAATCTTACACTTTTGGCCAAGAAACGCATAAGCGCCCAATACTCCACAAGGAGGGATGGAACGAGAGAGAGATAACAAGGGAGGAAAGTGCTACTTTTCCTCCCGAGGATGAAGTTTACTGCCCGACGCGTAGCGGAGGGCAGTAATCATTCAAGGGAGGAAAAGGCACTTTACTCCCATGTTATACATATGGTTTTTCCACCTTCCTCAAATAACAAGTAATTTTTTCATTTTTACTTAATTTATTTATGTAACTAACCAACAAAATGTATTAGAACTAAAACTAACAAGTAGGTACAATATAACTGTCAACTGTCAAATATAAGTCAAATTATTAATGTAAACATTGTTAAATTAGAATAAAAATTTACTGTTTTTTACCATTCTGCAAAATACAGAGTGTTTTTAAATAAACGTTAAAATGTATAGATACTTACGTAATAGAAAATAGATATTGTACAGGGCGTCAATAAGTTATATTTCATGAATGAAATACCATTACGTCACTTTTACTTTTCCTCCCTAGGGAGGAAAAATATTTTCCTCCCTAGGGAGGAAAAATATTTTCCTCCCTAGGGAGGAAAAGTACAACTTTGCTCCCTACAATCAGGTCCGGAAAAGTATACTTTCGGCAGAGGTAGGTGGAAATAAGATATTACCTCCGAATTCTATCCTACTGCATGGATTTTAATGAAATTTTGGGCCTAGCCTCTACCTATCTCCTAATTCAAAGTCTACCCTATGTCGATGTGTGCATTTATCTTGGGGGTGGTTCCCACCTCTATTTAGGGGTGGAAAAATTTTTGGTTAAAATTACCACGGAATTCGCTAGAGAACCTAATTCTAAGCAAAAACTGTTCTATATTTTTATTTTGAAAACTCAATACTTTTTGAGATATTCGTGGTTGAAAATTGGCCATTGGCCATTGGCCATTTCGAACGTTTTTTGCAAATACCTTAAAAACTATGCATCTAACTAAAAAACTATATTAAACATTTTTGTAGGTTATAAAAAACCAAAGAGACACGTGCCTTCTTAAATCTTCTAATTATAATACAAAAAGAGATATAGTAGATGAAAATAGTTTGTTTTTTGGTACATTCTCAAATTGGTGTATTCAACTTGAAATAACAGAGAAACGGTCGATTTTAGGTGTATAATGCTTCTAATACCTTTTATAGTGCTTGAAAAGACCTTTAAAATGAGCTATATTAAAGGTCCATTACATTAAAACTAAGCAAGATATGCTGCAAACAAAATTGATAACTAATGTATTTTAAGAAAAAATGAGAAGTAATTTTAACCCCTATCCACCAAAATGTAAATGAATGGTTTTTGAAAAAAAGATCAAATTATAGAGAGCATTTTTAAATTTTCTTAAAAATCTTCCTTTTTCTCAATGTTGTTCTGAAGCTATTTCCTTGTGGCATTTTTATGATTAACTGTTTAGTGGGAAATAAGCCACAATTTCCTTTTTCTCCATGTAACTTGAAAATGATAAGAGATACAGTAATGAAAAATAAAAAGAAAATTTTTATCTGAAAAAGCTCTACATTTCGGTGTGGTATTTTTTTTCGTATCTCTTATCTTTTTCGAGTTACATGGACGAAAAGGAAGATTTTTAAGAAAATTTAAAAATGCGCTATAATTTGATCTTGTTTTTTTCAAAAACCATTCATTTTAATCCAGTCCAACTTTTTGAACTTAGAAATAACACTATAATAAAAAGTATTGTAGAAGGAAAACGATGTATTTAAATTCTGATTAAATATACTTTTCGTTTCTTCTTAAAATACATTACTCATAAACTTATTTGCAGAATATCTCGCTTAGTTTGAATGTAATCGACATTTAGTATTGCTCATTTTAAAAGTATTTTCAAGTACTACAAAAGTTATTAGTATCATTATACACCTAAAATCGACAGTTTTTCTGTTATTTCAAGTTGAATACACCGATTTGAGCATTCAGCAAAAAAAATCTTCTTACCTACCATATCCCTCTTTGTGTTTTAACTAGAAGATTTATGAAGGAACAAATCTCTTTGTTTTTTATAACCTACAGAAATATTTTATATAGTGTTTTTGTTAGATGCATAGTTTTTAAGGTATTCGCAAAAATCCGTCCGAAATGGCGTAATTTTTCAATGAAAATGGCCAATTTTCAACCACGAATAACTTGAAAATATTCAGTTTTCAACAAATAATTATGGAACAGTTTTTGCTTAAAATTAGGTTCTCTAGCCCTTTCCGTGGCTATTTTAACCAAAACATTTTTCACCCCCGAGAAGGGGTGTGAATCACCCCCAAGATAAAAGCGCCCATCGGCATAGGGTAGACTTTGTTTCTTGAGCTATTCCCTACTTACTGTGAAAATATCAAGTAAATCGATGTAGTAGGATGGAATTCGGAGCCAAATACCCTCATTGACTGCCCTATTATCCATAATTCGAAAAAATGTCTCGAATAAAAGTTGCTTATTTTTACGGAAGGAATCCGAATCTAGAATAAAAAATGGGGGTTCCTATTTAATATTTTAAAGTAACCCCCCACCCCACCTCCGTGGGGGTCGTGTTTGGTGTCATTCGAAAGATTTTTCAAAAAGACTGAATGGTGTATTTTGAAATCTTTCGAGCTGATGTTTATTTCGCGAAATATCGCGGAGTTCCTATTTAATATTTTAAATTTACCCCTACCCCTCTCGGTGGTGGGTGGTGTTTGGTATGATTCCATAGATTCTTAAAAAATATTGAACAGGTATTTTTTAGTTTTTCGATCTCACGTTTATTTCTCGAAATATTCGTTTTTTCTTTTGAAACTTTGTGACTCAGCCATATCCTTACGCCCCGCTCAAACCGTCAGATTTTTGAAATATACACTGTTTTGCATGTCCTTAACTTACTTTATCTTAATCTGACAATTTCGAGTATTTTTAAGGATAGATTTTTTTTCGGACCCCCCTTAACGAACTCCCATGTATTAAGATCCAATATATGGTAGAGGTACATTTACAGGGTACAAGGGTTCCCCCTATGTCATAATCTGCCGCCATGTTTAGTTTTTCTAAACCAACACCTCGACTGCATAACTTCAAAACAAACTGGGGCACATACCGGCTAATCATAGAACAGGAAGTAAATCTACTAGTGAGATTGTAAACTCCCGAACAAATAGAAACAGAAACTAATAATCTAATCAACTTACTTCAAAATGCTGCCAAACAGTCTACCCCTCAACCTGGACAAAAAAAATTTTCAACCAACATTCCTCTTGAAATAAAAAGACTAGTAGCAGAAAAACGAAAAGCCAGATCAATTTGGCAAAGAACTCACAGACCAGACGACAGGACAATTTATAATAACAAAACAAGAAACTTAAAAACAGCTCTAGAACAGACGAGAAACAACTCATTTGAAAACTAAATAATTAACCTTTCGCGTCAAGATAACTCTATCTGGAAACCAATCAAAAACAAAAATAAACCAATAAATACTTCACCTCCAATTCGGAAAAACTCATTACCACCAGGACCATGGGCAAAATGCAACAAAGAAAAAGCTGATTTATTTGCTGAACATCTAACTGAAGTCTTCAAGCCACACGACAATGACCAAGTACAAGAAGTAGAGCAGGAACTAGCCTTACCAATTAATCAACGAGAGCGACTAACTTTAATTACACCGAAGGAGATCAAAGATGAAATTAATCATTTGAATGAAAAGAAAGCACCCGGCACTGATCTCATAACAGCAACAATGCTAAAACAACTTCCTAAAAAAGGTATAATGAAGTTATTGTACATATTAAATGCAATCTTAAGACTTAATTATTGGCCTATATCACTAAAAATTGCCCAAGTAATTATGATACCGAAACCTGGTAAAGCTTTAACGGATGTCTCATCATACCGCCCAATAAATCTACCGCCAATAATGTCAAAACTTCTTGAAAAGCTGTTACTTAAAAGAATTATTAGCGACCTAGAATTCCAGAACATCAATGGAATTCTGGATTCCAGAACACCAATTTGGATTCCGGCAAGGTCATTCTACAGTGCAACAATGCCATCGCATATCAAATGTAATTAATAGAGCTTTGGACAATAAACAGTATTGCACAGCAGCCTTTCTGGACATGAGCCAAGCATTTGATAAGGTATGGCACCCAGGATTACTTTATAAAATCAAAAAATCCCTACCCAACAAATACTTTGACTTATTAAAATCATATCCAAATCACAGAGAATTTGAAACTAAAGTGGAGGATGAACTATCAAACCGTAACAAAATTCAATCAGGGGTCCCTGAAGGTAGTATATTGGGTCCACTTCTTTATGTACTGTACACATCCGATTTACCAACCTCTCCGCAAACCACCATTGGAACTTTCGCTGATGACACAGCAATATTTGCAACTGAAGAGGATTCAAGAGCTGCAGTACTAAAACTTCAAGAACACCTAGACCAAATTGGACAGTGGTTAAAGAAATGGAAGATAAAAGCTAATGAAACTAAGTCAACACATATAACTTTCACATTAAGGAAAGACCAATGCCCAAATATTAGCCTTAATCAAGTCAACATACCACAACAGAACATCGTCAAATACCTGGGGATTTATCTTGATTCTAAATTAAACTGGAAACAACAAATTTTAAAGAAGAAGAAACAAATTGAGTTGAAAGTGAAAGAAATTAATTGGCTTATAGGTAGAAAATCTCGACTCTCAATTGAGAACAAACTGCTGATTTATAAAACAGTCATCAAACCTATATGGACATACGGTATAGAACTATGGAGTTGTGCCAGCAAATCAAACACAAAAATTATCCAAAGAACTCAATCAAAAATTCTACGCACCATCGCAAATGCCCCGTGGTACATTTCCAACCAAACCCTTCATACAGACCTAAACATCCCGTTAGTCAGCACAGTAATTCAAGAAAGAGCTAACAGACACCACGAGAAATTGGAAGACCACCCCAACCAATTAATATTACCATTACTGCAGCCACTAAACAACAGAAGAATGCGAAGATTATGGCCCATAGATCTTCGCTGAAACTGAGGTGAAACCGCTGGGTGATGTACCTCATAACGCCATTTTAGTGTACAATAATACATTGATATATGTTATTGTACTTGTTATCAAATTAGCTTATAGAATATGTAATTCTGATTGTTAATAAATGCTTACAAAAAAAAATGTTTAGTTTTTCTATGTCTTTGTATTCACCTTCTTACGTCACGATCCGACAATCCTACACCACAAAATCCTAGCCTAGTGTACCTTAGATTTTGGTGGATGCGCTTATGTTATTTCTTATAGCGCATCCACTAAATCGTAGTTTTTAGTGTTTATCGTATGCTCGTTCGAATTTAGTGCGTGCGCCAATGACATGCGCCCGCATGCGTATAACAAAACAAACAAACAAACACGATCAGACGTGCTTTTTCTTTGCATTCATACTTCAGAGAAATAAGGAAAAAAAATATCCTGTTGGTGACATAACCCCCTCCAGGCCGAAACCAAATTTTTTGAGTAGTTTGGACATCTATAATAATAACCTATATGTTTCCTGCAGTCGATTTCGATGATATTCATAGTTATAAACAAATGAAGATCAAAAACAGTAAATTTTCGCTTTTTTCGTCTATTACCAAAAAGTTAAACATTTTAAATAAATTTGAGAGTAAGGATGTTTATCCTTATTGGTTGCTTAAAAAATTGCAAAATAAATCATAAATTTTGAGTTTTCATAAATATTCATAACTTATGCAAAAATTAACTTATGCTAATGCTGAGACTTCTGGTGCTTAAATCATAATCTAAATATTAAAGCAATTGGTCAAATAGTTTAAAAGTTATTTAATTTGTTTATCCCAAATTCATTTTTTTTGCAACACTATAAGTCAGAAAATGATGAAGTTACAGTAATACTTTGGATAGTTTATAAAAGAAGAAGATTTACATTATTAATTTAATTGAAAAAAAATGACAAAAAATAATTCTATATATTGCAAAATTATTTTGCAAGAAAATTTGAATTAAAAAGGGGGGGCTAACTTCGTCCCTAATTGTCCTAGGACAATTGTTTTTCTTTCTAAATGTGTATAAAAATTCAGTCTTTCTAAATAGGAAAAATAATTTTTCTACGGGTAACGGTTAAAAAGTTATTCTAATTGTTTATAAGTAAGCAAAAAATCGACATGTTTTTGGAAAATAATTTTACACTGTTTAAAGTTACTTTTTGTCATTTTTTTTAATTAAGTTAATAGTATATCTTCTTTCATAAACTGTCCGAAGTGTTACTGTAACCTCATAATTTTCTGACTTATAGTGTTGCAAAACAATTAATTTGGGATAAACAAATTAAATAACTTTTTTCTACAACCGTGTTAAAAATGCAATTTTTAGCACTCCATAGGAGCGTTAAAAATGCTACTTTAGAGCACTAGTGCTTTAAAAGTTTTAAGGCACTGCAGTTAAAAGTGAATTGTCAAATTGTGAAACGTCAAAATATTTACATTTCATTTAATAACATTAATATTAATAGTACAACTTGCGCAATTTGAAAAAGGTGGTTTAAAATTTTTTTAAAAATTTAATTTAAACTGTATTATTGCATTTTTAACACGTTTGTAGAAAAAACTATTAAAATTCGTTAGAATATACAACAATAAAAGTAAGATCATTGTTTATCTACACATTGTTTATCTACACTATCTGGTCTAGTTATACAATGGTAAGATGTTATTATATAGTTGTTATGATTTACGTATTGACAGCATAGGCAGTTTTGATGTAATGTCAAGAAAAATATAAAAATGGAATGTCAGTAAAATTCAAGTAAAAATTTTTGTAGATATTGTCCTGTATTTGAGAATGAATAAATTATAATTGTTGATATATAAGAGGTTTGTAGAAAAAATATTGTATGATATACGTGTTAAAAAGTACATTTCTAAGGCATTCATGTGAATTAATGCTTAAACTTTCACATGCGTGCCTTAAAATTGAACTTTTAACACGTATATCATAAATAACTATTAAACTATTTGACATATAATTTAAGCACAAGAAGTTTTAGCATTCCGTGTAATAAGAAGGTCTAGCTTAATTTTTACATAATTTATGAACATTTATAAAATCTCAAAATGTATGACTTATTTTGCAATTTTCTAAGCAACAAATAAGGATAGACATATTCAGCGAACACCATATTGAAGCTTTTTATATGATTTATGAGTTTCTTATTCTCAAATTTGTTTAGAATTCTTTACTTTTTAGTAATAGACGAAAAAAGCGAAAATTTTCCGTTTTTTGATCTTTATTTGTTTATAACTATGTATATCATTAAAATCGGCTGCAGGAAACATATAGGTTATTAATATAGATTAATATAATAAGGTTATTAATATAGGTCCATACTACTCAAAAAATTTGGTTTCGGCCTGGAGGGGGATGTGGGATGTGTCACGAGAAAAATCTTATTTCTCTGGACTATCAGGGTTTTATGCAGTGTTTTTCAGTTGCATATTTTATGTATTATTTTGCAAAAAATTTTTATTTATTGTTTTTGATCATAAATTAAGCAATTTTACTTTAGATTTATATATGACTTTCTATAATCAACAATTTTCATTTATTTTATTTGATTTTTTTCAATTGTTTTGTCGAATGGAAAGCGGTAGCGGAGCTGAGTTCAATATTGAACATACTGAAACCGATTCAACATGTTCAGTTCTTGAATTTTAGTTCCGACTAGAAGTAAATTGGTGGTGGATTTTACTAGCTAGCACTATATCGTATCTTCTTTGCTCTATGAAATACAAAGGGCGATAAGGTATCGCTCCTAATAAAATGATAGGTAAACTTAATATTTATAGTGGCGAGAGGGTCTCGTTCTAGAAGCTTAAATGGTTAAAAAACGAAACTTTTATTTTATAGATATAATTTTGTTTGTAGTACTTATAGGCGAAAATACAAGCGCAAGAAGCAAAAATTTTCTATTTTCAGATTTTGTTAAATAAAAACTAAGCACGAGATTTGCAACTGGCGCATAGCATGATTATTGATAATACAAGGTACATCATTACATGAAGTAATTCCAATAAAAAATAAACTCCTATGGAAAATGTCCAACTCAAATCAGATCTCTCTGTACTATTATTATGAGATCATACACGGATTTGTTGAATGAGGCAATTAAACATACCTAATGGTAGGGGAGCCCAAGCGGGGATTTTGGCAGTAACTCGAGCCCGCCAGATTATCATATGGGGAGAAACCTGGTACCCTGTAGATGTACCTCTACCATATATTGGCTCTAAACACAGGGGAGTTCGTTAAGTGGGTAAAAAAAATTTATGCTTAGAAAAAACTCGAAATCGTCAGATTAAGATAAGGTAAGTTAAGTACATGCAAAACAGTGTACATTTAAAAAATCTGACGATTTGGGCGGGGTGTAAGGAAATGGGTGAATCACAAAGTTTCACAAGAAAAAAGCGACTATTTCGTGAACTGAACGATAGATCTATAAACTAAAAAATACGTGCTCAATATTTCTCAAAAATCTATCGAATGATACCAAACCCGACTCCCCACGGAGAGGGGTTGGGTAAATTTAAAATTTTAAATACAAATCCCGCGATATTTCGCGAAATGAACATCAAAACCGAAAAACTGAAAAATACACTTATTCAATATGTTTGAAAAATTTATCGAACGGCACCAAACACGACCCCTCACGTAGGAAGGGTGGGATATATAAAGATACTTTAAAATTTTAAATAGGTGCCCCCATTTTTTATTGCAGATTCGGATTTCTTTCGTAAAAATAAGTAACTTTTATTTTTTCGAATTATGGATAAATGGAAAATTTTAATTTTTAACATTTTTTCGAATTATGGATAAATGGCACTATAATCGGAAAAAACGATTGTTGGAAATGGAAAATTAAATTAAAAATGGAAAGTCCCTACTAAAATGGAAAATTTTACTTAACTTTTTTTGATTTTAGAACCTACTCTTCACAACCCAACGCGGGTCCTCATAACGCTCGAGTGACTGCACATTTAGCATACTTTCCTCTCCTCCTATAATAACCGGCAATGTGTCGTTTGGATAATAACAAATGTTATATAAAATGTAAATATATTGAAAGTGTTTCCCTAAAAATATAGGCTGACAGTTACATCAGAGCTGATAAAACTTCACGTAATGACATAAATACTTCAATATCAATGAATCCAAAAAGAAAAAATACTTATTCTTACCAGATACCCTCGAAGCTACCGACGTGTCTGATACTCTCCGCATACTGGACTTCTTGCTCCCATCATGGCTAGGTTTCCGCTGTGAAGTCATTCTTTCCAAATATTAATACTTAATTGAAATATAACTTAACGGTTTTCGTGCTTTTTCAGAATTATGAGTTTTTGTTTACGTGTACGTGACGTAAAATTGGCACACGCTGTTAGGTTGCCGTAGCAACCGCGGGGTAGTTGAACTTTTTGGTCCATTTAGGGCATAGCCGAGGAAATGAAGCAATAAACCTACCAAATTTCTGCAGTTGGATGAATCTCAATGAAACTTTTGCATTCGATCCATAATAGCCTTAGGAAGTTTGTAAATAAAAATTATGATGAAATGAAACTTGCATTATTCTTCTTCTTCTTCTTCTTCCTCTTTATAAGCAATTCTGCTTGTTCATTGGCGGATTGATACCTCTAAGGAAGGTTGTCACTCCATCTTTTGCGCGGTCGGCCGATACTTCTTCTACCGATTGGTGATATATCTCTTGCTATTTTGACCACACGTGTCTCCCGTTCCATTCTCTTTTTCTATTTAGTGTCCATTCGTTTATACTCTGTACGTTACATTGTCTTCTGATATCTTCACTCCTCTTTCGATCTCTCAGTGTATTTCCTGTAATTATTCTCAGTACTCTGATCTCTGCCGTTCCAGTAGTCTTTGTGCTGTGGCTGTATTGGTTCTTGTTTTTGATGCATATGTCATTATTGGTCTTACACTGGCTTTATAAATTCTTGACTTCATCTCAGTTAATATGCCGGTTTCGCCATATAGTGTTATTAAGGCATCCTGCCAGTCTATTTGCTCTTTGTACTTGATTTCTCACTTCTTTGTCCAGGTCTCCGTAACTTTGTAATCCAAGGTATTTTATTTCCATTACTTGTTCAATACTGATACCATCAATTTCTATTTTACATCTGATTGGTTCTTTACTGATTACTATTGTTTTGGTTTTCTGAGATGAAATTGTCATATTGAATTCTTTTGCTCTTATGTTAAATCTGTGGACTAATCTTTGCAGACTATCTTCATCTTGGGCTATCAATATTGCGTCATCTACGTAGCAGAGTATTTTTACTTCTTTGTTTCCCATTATATATCCTCGTCCTCTGTTGATGTTTTTGATGATTTCATCCATGATTAAATTGAAGAGCATAGGCCTCAATGAGTGTCCCTGTCTTATTCCGCTGCCTATATCTATAGGTTCTCTAAGTTGTCCATCTACCCTGACTTCCATTTTGTTGTTTTGGCAGATGTTTTCAATAGTTTTTATGATATCTAGAGGGACTTCTCTATTATACAGAAGATGGATTACATCTTTGAGTATTACTCTGTCAAATGCTTTCTTCAAGTCAATCAGACAAAGAAATGCTGGTCGATTATACTCTTGTGATTTCTCAGTAATTTGCAACAAATATTGCATCTGTATACGATCTTCCAGTACGAAAACCCTGTTGTTCATCTGCTAAACTTTTCCTCTGATTCATTAGGCCTTGTAAAATTTTAGTTGTAAGTTTTAGGGTAGTATTTAACAAGTTGATACCTCTATAGTTTTCTGGCTGCTTTTTATCTCCTTTTTGAATAGTAGAATTAGTTCGCTCGTTCTCCATTCTTCCGGTATTTTATTGTGTTTTATGAGTTTGTTAATTAATGTTGTTAATTGTTCTGTCATTGCTGCTCCACAATATTTCAGTAATTCGTTTGGTATTCCATCCTTACCTGCAGCTTTTCTGTTCTTCAGCTGTTCGAGTGTTTTTCGTACTTCCTGTTTACTTATATTAACATCTTCATTTGTGGTAATATCTGGTGTTTCCGGTTCTACCATCATTTGTTCTTCCTCTGCAAAGAGCTTTTTTAGATAGTCAATCCATGTATCCTTTTCTATGTGTTTTTGTTCTATTAGTTTCTTTACCTCCGTTCTTTGACCTCTTATAAAGCGCCATATTTCCTTTTGGAGACCATAAAAATCATCTTCCATTTCTTTCGAAAAACGTTCCCAGTGATCATTTTTTATTCTTCTTACGACTGCATGTGTTTTGTTTCTTATAGTTTTATAATGCCTCTTGTGTTTTAGTTGACATGTATTTTAGGTAAGCTTTTTTCTTCTCTTTACATTTTTCCTTCACTTCTCTACAAAACCATGGATTTCTTCGTCTTGAAAGCGATTTATTTTTATTAATGTTTCTTTCACCAAGAACTTCCTTGGCTGAGGCTAAGATGTTAGACTTAATTTTTGCCCAGCTTTCTTTGACTCCGCCACTTTCTGTGATATACATTAGGGTGGATCGATTATCGCAATATTTTAAAAAAATTGACACATTGATTTGGAATACACACCAAAAGTTTCCTTTAGTAACGACAATAAAAAGTGTTTTTACAACTTTTTGATAAAATTACATCTTCTGCCCTCTACCTGTCTTTGAAAAACGAAAAAAAATGTTGGAGTAATAATCACAAAATAAAAAAAATTGACAAATTGAATTGGAATACCCACCAAAATTTACTTTTAGTAACGACAATAAGAAAGTATTATTACGACTTTTGGATAAAATTTCTTTTTCTGTCCTCTACAGGCTTCTGAATTAGTATATTGGTCCCATCTTTGGGGTGCGGGGGTGCTGCGACTTTGGACTTCCAAGAAACAAATTGAGAAGAGCAAGAGATCAATGAAGAAAAGGTTTTATGCAAAACCCCCCAAACTTTGAATGCCATATATTTTGACAGAAGGAAAAAAAATATTGAAGGCAAGCCCCACAGAAGAACTGCTCTCGAAGAACACTTTCATTAGTTCAAGAGCCAGGCTCCACATTTTTACATTTTTAGGTCACGCAGTACCCCTCTCTGGATCGGCTCTAAGCATTTGTATCGTGAACTTTTTAGAGGGTTATAGGTATAATCTAGAAGAACTAGTGGTAGAAGGATATGACGGAACTGTGCTAAATACGAAAATGATTTATCTGTCAGCTTCACGCTAATGAATTGCCTTTACAGCATCTTTTCCAAAAGCTTGACGGTCAAACTCAAAGTCCAAGAGCTTTTGCAGGAACTGTAGGAAATCAAATAGTGCATTGCGAAAATATGCCGGTTGTAAACTGTGACATTATTGACTGTGAGTTACCAGAAGTAGATTTAATTGACTTTAGTGCCGATCAGAAATATTTGTTTCAAATTTGTGTCGCAATTTCTACGGGGGAATGTTCTGTGGATTTATTAAACCAAAGCCCTGGAAAGTTAAGTCATTCCCGATGGCTAACGTTGGCGAATCGCATTATACGTCTTTATGTTAGCACGGAAAATCCAACATCAGAATTAAAGGAACTGACCAAATTTATTGTCACGGTTTATGCTCCTTTATGGTTTTAGATCAAATGCACTTCATCATGTGTGAATGGTGCAAAGCATGTTTTACAAACAATTAAGCGTAGTTGATACTTAGAGCAAAATTTGAAAAGTTTTATAGACCGTGTAATTCAAAGAAATGCCTATTTTATACATCCGGAAAATCTCATGCTATGCATGCTGCATGACACTCGCCGGCATATAAAAGACACTTCGTCGCATTCTCAATGCAAAAACTAAGGCCAATAATAATAATTCATCTAACACCCGACATTTTATTATTCCAAAAATTAATTTTGAAGCAGATGATATTGATCTGATTGACTGACAAAACAATAAAATAACTTGCCCTCCATTGCTTCAAGGTTTGAATGTAGAGGATTGGAAAAATATTATTTCCGATCTCCTAAGAAAATCATTGACATCGCTACATTTCCCTGTCACACCCAATCTGTAGAGAGAATCTTGAAGCTCGTAACTGAAGCATCTTCATCGGTTCTTGGACCATAAAAAAGAGAATTTGATCAAGGCAAAAATTTATTCGCGCACAGATAAGCCAAAATTTGAGTAAAAAAAGACTACAAACAATAGATAATCAAAATTAGGGGGAGGGTAGAGAGTGGGTAGAAGAATAAATATGACATATTTAAAAAATATTTCAATTGGATACCATTTTTGTAATAATAACATGTACTTATTACTTAACTTTTCATTTAAAATTATAAGTTCGTATTTTTAATTTTTCTTTTATTTTTCAACCCCCGGTAGAGGGCAGAAGATGAAATTTTTTTGAAAAATCGCAAATAAAGATTAGGTTTGTAATACCAATTGGCAACTTTTGCGCACTATTCCAAAACAGTTTTCGAAACTTCGATTTTTCGATCCACCCTAATATACATGTTGCTGCTTTTTTCCGTTATTCTTTTTTGGAACAGGTATCTTGTGGAGTCGTCCTGTAAACTTTCAACTTTAATCTTGGTGGTGTATTCTGCTGTTTTTTATCACACATGTGAGTTTTCATTCTGATTTTGCACAATACCAATTTATGACCGCTTCCTATTTCTGCTGATGTTAGTGCTCTTACATCTAAGATTAGAGACGGGTGTAGCTCTCTATTCGACAGAATATAGTCTATCATAGATCTTTGTCCTCTATTGTTTTCAAAGGTGTATTTGTATTGTTCTTTGTAAGGGAAAAATGTATTGTTAATTCGTATTTCATTTATGCTGCAGAAGGTCTCCGTTTTCATTTCTGATATTTTAATTTTATCGCTGTTTTATTCCCGGAACTGTGTCATTGCCAACAAGGGCATTAGAATAACCCATAATGATTATATATTCATCCTTTGGGATCTCGGATATTACAGTCTGAAGGTGTTCATAGAAGTTTTCTCTTATGGTGGCATCTCTGTTGTTCTCAGGTGCATAGACCGCTATCATATTCAGAGGTTTGACATCCAGTTTGACTTTTACAGTAACTATTCTTTCGGAGATATATCGGCACTCTTATACTTGGTGTAAAAATTCTCTGTGGACTAGCAGTGCGACTCCTTCTTTGGCTCTCGTATTTTTTGCAACACCACTGTACATAATCAGATAGTCATCCAGCATAATTTGACCCTTTCCTTTTTTCTTAGTCTCTTGTAGTGCACATATGTGTATATTTTTTTCTACAAACTCTTTTGTGATTTCCTGCTCTCTTGTGTTTAGAGACTTCACATTCCAAGTACCGATGCGAAGTATATTTTTCGTTTTCCGTAAATTCGTTGTCCTTTTTCTCACGTTGGTCGTCGTAATGAAATCATTCCTTTTCCGAGGCATAATCCTGTTTCTATGAGCTGTACGGTTTTAAAGTCTATCAGTAAGGTGCTAACCTGGCTGTAGACCCCCTCCTCCTTTATCCGGGCTTGGGACCGGCAACAGTTCTGTCGAGCTGCTCGATCACACTAAACAAAACTGCAAATTTGTCTTATTGATCAAGGAAAATGCAGTCTAAGTGATGAAAAATGATAAATTTGTAATTCGGATATGATTGACAGAAATGAGTTCAATTTTGCTACCCGAAAGTTTTGGGCTCGCTGAATACAAATATCATAATGGTGATGGTCCCCGAGGCATCTGGTGTCCAGGATGGGCTTCATCTTATGGAGGAGTTTTATGTACCTAAATTGGATACAAAATCAATGCCAACTCGTTACTCAAAGGTCTGAGCGGCCAATAAAAAGCTGTGAGCGGCGAACTTTGAAATATCATATTTCGGAAACTATAAATCTATAGAGACTTCTATCAAACGTCAATTTAAAAAGAAAGTTTGGAAGTTTTTTTCTGTGAAGTCTGTGAAGCATTGCCTATACCTATATCACCGTGGAAAAAAGTTATCAGACAAAAAACAAAATTTGTTTTTTTCGTGTTTTTTTTTGCAATTTTATTTGAAAATATTATTGTAAAAAAATATTTTTGACTTTAATAGGTGATATTTAGATATTAAATTTAACCTGAAATATTTTTTCTCTAGAAGTGTTTGTACCAGAAATGCTTAGGGACTAATTCACCCCTTTCTCAAAAACGCACCCTATTAGATGGTAGCACTCCTCGGTTTTTTCATATTTAGAGGTCCGTTGACCATATGAAACAATAAAACCCCGTTGACTTTGTAGTTCCTTTCTCAAATACATCATCAATAGCCTATAAAGCCTAAAACATAAACTATTTAAATATTTACTTCAGACTTTACCGATATCGATACCTCGCGGGTTGTACACAGTTTACCTGGGTAATCCTAGGTTTAACCATTAATTAAACTTTACCCGTAGCTCATATATCTTAGCTTAAGCTTTGAATTTTCTTTTTTCAATAAACTAAACTTACTTATAATTGAAATGAATTCAATGTAGGTATTTTATGTATGCCTAATGATACAAAAAGATGCTGACGAAGCAGACCTTAGGAACTTTCTCTTTAAATTATAAATAAGACCAAAATATACGGATCTTAATAATTTTCTTGTGGAACATCTCCTGTCAATCTCCTCCAAAAATCCCAAGTTTATCGGATTAACTAATTGGCGACAACATAATTGAAAATGCCAGTCCCAAAACTGTGTCATTGTGTGTTTTATACCATTTACATGTGCAAAGTTTAAGTAATGATATTATTTACTAGATATTTTTACTAAACTTCAAAAATACTTTGAGATTATGGATCCAAAAATACCTACAGTACTGGAGGTAGCGTCAAATTTGACCTAATCATTTTGGCATGGCTGTTTTTTTTATATATACTCTGGGCTAATTAGCAAAATACAAGGAAAAGTTATTTACCAGCAATTTTATTGCTGGAATCGAATATTATGATTGTATATATTAATAATATAGGTATGCAAAGTCCGCAGATATTGTGATACTTTTTTTATAAACAAAATGGCGCCCGAAAATCGTGTTTTTTTTTCAATTTTGGCTCTATAACTCCAAAGATTTTAACTTTACACCAAAAACACCGAAATAAAAATTCACCGTAATTAAATTCTGCATAGAGAAGTGTTTTTCCAACAAAATCTTTAATTAATTTTAGATAAGTAATTGTTTATCAATAATTAAATAACTTGGTAATATAAAAGTTCTTTTTGCATAGATTATAATTCCAGAAGCCGATGGAAATTCAATGAACAGTTTAGCAACGATTGAATTGTTAATTAAAAATTTACGGTCGCTGTAATAACCACAATAATTATGATACATAAGAATAACTATGATTTTTGTATAAAAATATACTGTACCTATCCAATGTACTTTACTCAATTGAAATTGAACTATTTAAGCGGCCTCAGGGATATTTTAAAATTATAAATAATATTTTGGCTTATAAACAAATAGAATATCTCGGGAAATATTAAATAAAATAAAATAAAATAAAATAAAATAAAATAAAATTAAAGAAAATTAAAGAAAACGGTATCGGAAAAAAGTGGCAGGGCGTTTCTTCTAAAAGAAAAAACGTTTAATTGTGATGAGTGGTTCCTGAGATACAACCGGTAAAAGTTGACCGGCATTTACGGCAAAGATATAAACAATTGGAACATAATTTTTGAACCATCACCTTTTTGTTTTTGTCCTCTTTCTCCACACCAATTTTCATATCTTTAAAATACCCATAACATATATTAATATAATAGAAACTATCGATATTACGAGTGAAAATTGACAAAAACAGCAAAATTCCAATCAAAAATTATGTTGGAGAAAATGTAATCTCAAAGTTCAAAATCAGTCTACGTTAAAAAATGCATTTTCTCGGCTTAACATGGAGCAATTTTCTTCATTCTTTTTTTGGTCTTAAGTAACTCGAGTAGAGCCATCTAACTAACGCATTATTAAGTGTCAAACTTGCTTTTGTTTTGTTATAATAGATTAATTTATTTATAAAAAAAAGAAAACTACATATTTTTTCCAGTTG
Source organism: Diabrotica virgifera virgifera (assembly GCF_917563875.1). Lineage (NCBI taxonomy): Eukaryota > Metazoa > Arthropoda > Insecta > Coleoptera > Chrysomelidae > Diabrotica > Diabrotica virgifera. The sequence continues at coordinate 254,016,415 of NC_065443.1, forward strand.
TAGACTTTTTTTTAGAAAAACTTACTACAAATGTACCTTTTAACGTTAAAAACACAAATATTCTCATTTGAAAGCTGTATAATTATTTAAACAATCTTTATTTAAACAAATTAAAAATTTTTGTTATAATAACTAATTTAATTTATTATAACAAAACAAATCAACTTTGACATTTAATGATGCGTTAGTTAGATGGCTCTACTCGAGTTACTTGGGAACAAAAAAAGAATAAAGAAAATTGCTCCATGGGAAGCCGAGAAAATGCATTTTTTTAATGTATACCGATTTTGATTTTTGAGATTACATTTTCTCCAACCTAATTTTTGATTAGAATTTTGCTATTTTTGGCAATTTTCTCTCGTAATATCGATAGTTTTTATTATAATAGTATATGTTATGAGTATTTTAGAGATATGAAAATTAATGTTAAGAAAGAGGACAAAATAAAAAGGTGATGTTCGAAAATTATGATCTTATTGTTTATATCTTTGCCGTAAATGCCGGTCAACTTTGACCGGTTGTGTCTCAGGAACCACTCATCACAAGTAAACGTTTTTTCTTTTAAAAGAAGTGTCCTGCTGTTTTTTTTTCCAAAACCGTTTTCATGATTTACATTAATTTAATATTTCCCGAGATATTCTATTTGTTTTCAAGCCAAAAAATTGTTTATAACTTTAAAATATTTCTGAGGCCGCGTAAATAGTCCAATTTCAATTCTGTAAAGTTCATTAGATAGGTGCAGTGTGTTTTTATACAAAAATCATAGCTTTTCTTATATATCACAATTACTGTGGTTATTATAGCGACCGTAAATTTTTAATTAACAATTCAATTGTTGCTAAACTGTTCATTCAATTTCCATTGGCTTCTGAAATTATAATCTATACAAAAAGAGCTTTATAATACCAAGTTATTTAATTCTTGATAGACAATTACTTATCTAAAATTTTAGTTGAAAATTAAAGATTTTGTTGGAATAACCCGCATTTTCGGGGGAAAATTTTCGTCGAAGTAAATCGGGAAAAAACGTCTCTATGCAGAATTGAATTACGGTGAATTTTTTTGGAGTGTTTTTGGAGTAAAGTTAAAATCTTCGGAGTTATAATAGAGCAAAATTGAAAAAAACACAATTTTCGGGCGCCATTTTGTTTATAAAAATAGTAGCACACTATCTGCGGACTTTGCATACCTATATTATTAATATATACAATCATAAGATTCGATTCTAGCAATAAAATTGCTGGTAAATAACTTTTCCCAAAAATGGCTCATTCTCAGATAATCTGACCAGACTACTGGTTTAGAAAGCCACGTAATTACATATAAAATTAGTATTCATTCATAAAAAATTGTATAGTATTATAAAAAAGTGGAAGCCAGGTATTCTAGCCACTAAAACTCTTAGACCATATATGGATGAAAGGCAACGGAGATAAATATTTGACATATAATTTCTAGGGTCTTTTTCCATCTACTTTCATATTATTTTTTAATGCATAAAAGACCCGGAGTCTCGCCAGCTGACAGACATTTTCGTTATCAAACAAGTACTAACCACCAAAATAAATTTATAGAAACCGTGCCAAAATCACTGTAAGAATTTGACACTAACTCCCAGACTACTACTATGATAATCTCCATCCCTTAAATATGAATCTTACAATCGCCAAACCGAAAAAAATATAACTCTAATTTCTTTTACTATTATACGATACTGACCTTCTTTATATGAAATACAGAAATCATATTAAAAATCAATGCCGCAACAAATGGAATAAATCCTAATCCATGTTCTAATGGGATTAGTTGGGGATTACACAAATCAGATTTATTGAGCAGTGATTTTCTATAAATTAACAGTTCGCGAAGAGGGCGAACGCCAGTTCAGAATAACCCATATGAGTGAAGAAAAAGGGTAGCAGAATGGGCGTCTCCAACTGGACTGAACCTATTCAACCTCTAGGAAGGTAAGACAAGAATCTGCATTTCTATTTGTATTATAGAGATGTGTTTTGTTGATGTTGTTTCTGATACCGTATTCTTTCTTTCATTTGTTCATAAGACTTTCTTTATGTTGTTTTTCTTCATTTGTAGAAGATACTGATACTGTTGTATCAGTACACTCTAATGTACTCCTCACTGGTAACGATAAAGTCATTAGTTTTCGAGATATTTGAAGTTAAATATAAAACGGTACAGTTATTTTGATTAATTTATGATATGATTCATATGATTAAAATTTAAAAATTATTTGTACCCAGTACTTTAAAACTATTTTGCGTATCCTTGTCATACTAGGCAGAAAGTGTGGGTACTGTACACTCTACTAAATTAAGATTAAACGTTTCTAGCTACTACCAGAGGCGTGCGGCAGGGGATAGTGGCTTGTTGACCCTTCCCAAATTCTACGCCACTGACAAAATTGCTATTATAGTGTAATTTTTTGATTTTTCAATACTTTTTATGTAAATCATATTCTCTTCAATCGTAACGATAAAATGATTAGTTTTCGAGATATTTGAAATTAAAAATGAAGCGACACAATACTACATTAATCAAAATATCCGCGTCGTTTCATTTTCAACTTCAAAGATCTAGAAAACTAATGACTTTATCGTTACAAATGAAGCGTATATTATTTTCATAGAAAATATTGCAGAATCCAAAAATTGGACTAAAATAGTAATTCCGCCAGTGGCGTAGAATTTGCAAAGGGTAAACCATTCACTTTCACCCGTCGTACGCCGCTGGTAATAGACAGAAACGTTTGTTTAACATAATTTAGTAGTTTGTATAGTACCCAAACTTTCTGCCAAGTATGAAAATGATACGTCGAATAGTTTTAAAATGCTGAGCAAAAGTAGTTTTTAAATTTTTAGATAAAACACCCTGTAACTCAGTAAGGAACCACATTTGATTTAAGTGTTTTAGGTTCAATCTTCGTATTTGGTGCTAAGGTTTCTCAAGTTACCATATGGACAATTATTAATGAAACACCCTGTATACATACTTCGACTCTGATTTTCGTTTGTGTTGGTACCGTTCTCTTGGGTGCAATATATTTCTTGATTATTCTTATTTTACATAATTTTAGGCAAGGGTCGCTACTTACATCTGCGGAATTGAGGTCGCTACTTACCTCTGTTGGTTATAACAGAATCTATCATAGATCATTGTCCACGGGTATTATTGTATAAATATTTGTGTTGGTCTTAGTGGTGGTCAAAAAAAGTGTTGTTTGTTATAAATTCTTTATTCGTGCAGAAGTTTATCATCTTCAAATGCAACTTCTGCATTTTCGTTTTTAACATTCTCGTTATTTTTCTGCCTAATTCGAGGTATTATTTGGTTGCCTATTCGGGCGTTAAAATTCCCGTTTTATCAGCTTCCCTCTGACTTTGTCTACTACTTACTATAATTCGTCATTGAATGTTTCCCTTGTTTGAGACGTATTATTTTCTGGGCCGTATACTCTGATGATATTCGGTTCATTATTTTCTATTCTTTTCTCTGTTGTATCCTTTCTGATAGGTATTGAGACTCTTTGATCTGATTTTGGTATATTTGGTCTATTCGTAAGGCTACACCTTCTTTGGCCCTGTTTTATTTTGCTACTTCACTGTAAATTATTATATATTCGCCTACTTTTGATTGTCATTTTACTTTCTTATTTGCTTTCTGTAGAGCGCATGTCCATTTGTTTCTTTCAACATTTGTGTTATTTCTTAATTTATTCTGTTGAGCGATCTAATGTTTCATGTAGTAACTCTCATTTGGATTTTGGATATTTTTCTCTTATCTTAACCCATTAACGCCCAAATTATTTTTTTTTGCATTTTTAACGTAATTTTTTGTTTCGTAACATATTTGGAGGTACAAAATGATGTCCTATCAAAGTTTTTGTTTTTTCTTTCCAAATTTTTGAAAAAATAACTGTCCTCAGTTGAGGACCCTGGGTTCAATTACTATAAAATTAAAGACAAAATTTAGTTTCGCAAAATAATTTTATTTAGTAGTTTTTAAAATTATATTCATACTATATATTATGGAGTTAAAAAATGTTTATATAAATCCTATATTTTTTTATGAAATTGTTTAAAACAAATTGATATGCAAAGCGTTACATTATACATTTCTGGCAATATGTTCGCGGTTTTGACGTACAGGTTCGATTTTGACATCTTCGTTGTTTTTCTCCATTTGCTACAATGTGGTTTTTACTATAATATCTAATGTCTTTAGAGATATTGCTTCTTGATGTACTTGGAAGACTAAATGGACGACCTTTGCTTATTCTTACGTCATGTCGATTTTTTAGATATGAATAAGCTACTTGTCGCCTAAATTCTTTGATGGTTATATTTTTTCCTTTATGTATCATGTTGTAAAGCACGCACCCATTTACAAAAGTCATATCTACCATTCGTGTAATAAGACACGAATACCATTTTTTTCCTCTTACAAATGTATGGTGTTTTTCTTACAACCAGTCATGGTGATCCACGCCACCCATATATTTCAAATAGCGAATAGTTGGGAAACATGTACTTTCTTTTTTCCTTTTTTACTCCATTGTTGAACTTGGTTGGTGAGAAAAACCGTATCATAATAATTGGTTTCAATAGAAACACATTTACTGTATTGTTGTTAAAGCACCAGTCATATGCACCTCGAGGCTTCTGTTCTGTTCCTTTAGGTCTTTTTATTGTTTGATAGGACACTTTGCAGTTCGGTTTTCTCTAATAATTTTCTCTAATAAATATTTTTGTCTCATCCTAGAATCGAAGAAAATAATTAGTTACTAAAAATGCCAATGTAGACTTTTTACACAAAATATATGAATTTGCTTAGCGTCCTCTTTTGAGGACGCATAATACTCTTATAATTTTTTTAACATTTTTTTACTGGGTAGTCATTTTTGTATTTTTTTTGTGCAAGTTATGGATCTAACCTAATAAAAAAAAACAAATTTTTAGAGCTCACCTTTGTATATAAAAACTTATGCACACCGATGTAAGTCTAGTTCAGTAAACTTAGAAATCGTACTTTTCGCATTGGGCTAGTATTTCGTCAAATAAAAATAAAGCACCAATACATACACTTATGCCTACGTTAGTGCTTCTACTAAACCACTGAGGTAGTCAATCACAAAATATTCGCGCAGAAATTGTTTTATCCCAACCTAAACAAACCGTCTTCAAACGAGGACGCTGGGCGCTAATGGGTTAATTTCTTGTCATGATCGTCTACATTTTATCAATCATCGCCTAAGCTCGCCTAACCTTGTCAATCTCTCTCTCCTATGGCGCTACAGTCCAAGTCCCTGTCTGGCTACTCTCCTCCATTTATGCACCCTTAATATCTCTTTAGCATCGGTTCCCACTTCGTACGTACTTGTCTAACCTTGTCAATAACCCTCTACATTTTATCCAATTTTGGGACCGGCTGTGGTAACAGTCGAACAATCACGGCACACAAAGAAGAAGTGGTAACCGTAGAGCTACTCAATACACCCCGTAATTACCCCAGGCATAGAATGAACAGGCGGCCAAACTATCTAACGATCTCCTGGCCAATACACAACTGCAAACATGAACGCCCAACCAAGAAATGGTTCTTATGAGAACCAAGCGACTAGAACTCTGGGACCCATTGTCCGGATTTGTCAGATAAATATTGAAGGCATTAGTCGATCCAAAAGCGAAATGCTGTCAAACATACTACTTTCTAACGACATCGACCTGGTAGTCATACAGGAAACCCATGCTGCGAACGAACAACAACTCGCAAGTAGAGGCAAAATTCCAGGCTATGATCTTCTGGGAGCAACCTATCACCATGCTTATGGTACCGCCAACTACGTAAAAAACTCCGTAGAAAACGCTCACCTCATATCTGCCACCATGCAAGATAATATACATTTGACCGTTACCAAAATAGGTGAAATGGAAGTGACAAATGTTTATAAACCCCCAAGTATTACATGGCCAAGCCACGTCATAGACATAAGGCCCCATCCCGCTATCTATTTAGGTGATTTTAACAGCCATCATCAAGAATGGAAATACAGAAATAACGATGAAAATGGGGAGACACTGCTAGACTGGGCAGAGAGTAACCACCTGCATCACGTCTTCGATGCCAAAGACCGGGGCACTTTTAAATCGGCGGCATGGAAACAAGAGTACAATCCAGATTTATGTTTTGTGAGCAAAAACCAGAAAAGCTACCCCTTACCAACCAAGAGAAGAGTACTTCATGACTTCCCGCATAGCCAGCACAGACCGATCATTATTGAGATTTGTATCCAAATCCCACTAGTCATAACCATTCCACGACCACGCTGGAACTTTAACAAAGGTAACTGGCCCGCCTTTACCAACGAACTCGATAAAATCCTACGATGGATTCCACCAACATACAAAAATTATGAAAGGTTTAGAGGGGCAATAATTGCTACAGCAAAGAAACACATTCCCAGGGGCCATCGTAAGCAATACATACCCGGATGGAGTGAGTAAAGCCAAAACCTCTACGAAGAATATCTTGAAACCGGTGAAAGTGACATTGCGGACGAACTTCTCCTGAGCCTTGATGTAGCAAGAAGGAAGAAATGGACAAATGAAGTCGAATCGTTAGATTTCAAAAAGTCTAGCCGTAAAGCGTGGTCGCTCCTAAGAAAACTCGGAAGTGACAAACTGACAACACGACAAATCCACGACTTCAACCCTAATAAAATTGCATCACATATAGTTGCCACCTCCAGAGGAGCATGTGATAAAAAGTTTACCACTACTATAAAAAGGGAGCTTAAACATCTAAAAGCTGCCTGTCCATCAGATACAGAGTACTCCGCACCGTTCACTCCAGAAGAAGTCTCAAACGCCATTAAAGACATTAAACCTAACAAAGCTCCTGGTACAGATGGTATACCTCCCGAATTCCTGATCCGTTGTGGGAAATTTGCAAAAACCTGGTTGTCTAAATTCTATACAGATATACTCAAAACAGGTAACCTACCAAACATCTTTAAACAAACAAAAATCATAGCCATTCTAAAACCTGGAAAACCAACAGACAGCCCAGCGAGTTACCGCCCCATCGCTTTACTCAGTTCAGCTTACAAGCTACTCGAAAGACTGGTCCTGAACAGAATCGGCCCAAAGCTACTTCAAAAAATACCAATTGAACAAGCAGGATTCAGGCCTCAACGAAGCACCACTGACCAAGTGCTCTCTATAACTACCTACATAGAGGCAGGTTACCAAAGAAAACTGAAGACGTCTGTGGCATTCATCGATTTATCGGCTGCATACGACACGGTTTGGAAAGATGGCCTCATCTATAAGCTCCTGAAAATAATCCCCTGCAAAGCAACCGCCCGACTCATAAATACTATGCTGAGCAGTAGAAACTTTCGTGTAACCATGGGAACTATAGTGAGCAAACAGAGAACGCTTAACAACGGCCTCCCCCAGGGCTCCGTACTTGCACCGCTGCTATTTAGTATGTATATAGCTGATATGCCCCCTACCAGATCTAAAAAATTTGGATATGCAGACGACTGGGCACTTGCAACTCAAAACTCCTTAATACAAAACTCCGAGGCAATCCTAACGGAAGATCTGGAACGCCTGGTTAAGTACTTTAAACAATGGAGACTTAAACCTAACCCCAAAAAAACCGAGGTTAGCTGTTTTCACCTGAACAACAATATGGCCCACACAAAACTTAAAGTGTACATTGATAACCAACTGCTCACGCACAACTATAATCCCAAGTACCTCGGCGTCACCCTGGACAGAACACTCTCCTTTAAGAAACATCTTGAGAACACTGCAGCAAAGCTGAGAACCCGTAACAACATCATACAGAAGCTTTGCGGGACTACATGGGGTTCAACAGCAAGTACACTTCGGTGTTCAGCCCTTGGACTCGTATACTCCGCAGCTGAATACTGCTCCCCTGTTTGGCTGAACAGCGTTCACACAAAAATTATAGATACTCAGCTCAATGTCGCCATGCGTCTCATATCTGGAACGATCAAGTCTACACCTGTGGAGTGGCTTCCACTACTGAGCCACATACCTCCACCTAACCTTCGTCGTCAGCATGCTCTGCTTAGAGAATTCCAAAAGCTGCTTAACAACCCGCAGTTACCTATACACACATATGTCGCCGACGCTAACTCACATCGATTGCGCTCCAGAAAACCTCCGACTAGAGATGCAATAAACTTGAGTTCCAACAATTTCCAAATGAACTCCCAGTGGAAGAACATGCAGAGCGACAGACCGAACCTAATAATGAGAAACACACCATGCATCACAAAAACTCCACCAGGTTTTGACCTCCCCCGAAAATCATGGTCAACTCTTAACAGGATAAGAACGGGTCATGGAGTCTGCGCAGATTCCCTTTATAAATGGAAAATGAGAACCTCTGCTGAGTGCGACTGCGGCGCCGAGAAACAGACCATCCAGCATATGATTGCCGAATGCCCTCGGAGGAAGTATGATGGAGATCCTCTGGACTTCGCCTCTGCAACACCAGCGTCGATTGAATATATTAATACATTAGATGTTAGACTATAACATATGTGTGATAATGTTGTATATCAAATTGCCATACGCTAAATAAATAACCCCAGGCAGTGTTGTGTAGGTATTGTAGTTTAGAATTATCATAAAATTGTATTTTATTAAAACATGTGTATTATTCTTAACAATTTACAAACTTTCTAAAACCGCTGTTTAAAATATTTTAGGGTTATGGATCCTATGGACGGAATCATAGTTCATCACATAGGATGGAACGTAGACGCTGGCGATCTCATCCACATCCCCAAACATTGGCAACTCTACCCCGCCCCAGAAAAATCTCTCCATTTCCTCCTTGGTATGATCTATGTTTTTCTCTGGTTTCTAGCGGTCATTGGAAATGGACTCGTCTTGTGGATATTCACCTCGTAAGTACATTCTTAGATAATGTTTAGATAACGAGATGAACGAAATACTAAATCCTAGTGAGAAAATTAAAACTTGTACAAAAATTACAAGAGGGGTATTATTTATGAAACTTAGATTTATACTGTGTAATTCTCAGCTGAACTTACAACTAAAAATCAAGTTCCTAAAATGTTATGTGTATCCTATATTACTATATGGATGTGAAATCTGGATCATGATGATACGATGAACAAATTAGAAGCCTTTGAGGTGTGATCATATCGTAGAATACTCAAAATATCATGGGTTCAACATATTTCCAACAGAAGTCTTAAACATAATAGGTCAAGAAAAAAGTGACTTTATGAAGATCATAAAAAAGAGAAAACTTGAATATCTGGGGCATATAATGAGAGGTAGCAGATACTCGATACTGTAGCTAATATTCAACGGAAAAATCGTAGGACAAAGAGGAATTGGTAGAAAGAAATATTCATGGCTTCGAAACATTCGTCAATGGACTGGCTTGTCAGCAGATGTATTGTTACATGCCGCGCAAGATCGAAAACAATATCGGTAAGTTGTCTTGGAAGCGACTCACGTGGAAACATTAATGGTGGCCGGATTGAAGGAACTCATCTACTCATATGAGTAGAACATCAACAGGAGCACAGGAAACATACGCAGAGTTAAAAACACAAACAAAAATGCTAGGCCTCGAAATTAACACAGAAAAAACAAAAATAATGACTCAGACGAGAAGAAATATAGTCCCACAAAACATTATACATGAAGATGACATTGAAACAGTTGGAAAGTTTACATTTTACATACCTGGGAGTAGAAATATATGGCGACGGAGAGAAGATGGAAAAATACGGAAGAAAATAACGCAGGCATACAGAGCTTATTATTGGGAGCCCTCTCCCATATATTTCGGTCTAAAAGCGTCAACCGAAATACAAAGATGAGAATCTGCACTCACCGGCACAAAAAACCGCCACCCCAAAAAATGGGTCATTTTTAATGTCTTGTATTTCCTAAACCTGATGTCCGATTTAAGTAATTCTTTTAATATGTTATAGCCATATTCTTTAATAATATCGCTGTAATAATATTGTTGCTAGACAGGTACATTGTCATTGTATACAGGGTGTACAAATCAAACTGTGTTTTTTCTCAAACTTTGGAACACCCTGTGGAATGTTCTAGCTTTTACAAAAAAAACTGAAATTAAAACCCAACTATAGCCTCATGTTTTCTTAACATTATGCTTTTTGTTTTATTCGCTTATGTTGGATAATAAAAAAGTTAGGCACTTTAACAACTACCCCTGTTTTTCGTCAATACAGGGGGTTTTACGTCAAAACTTTAAGGGGTAATTCTGCATGATAAAATAATGACAGTTTGCTTTATAAACTTATGCCCCTAAATGCTTCGTTTCCGAGATAGGGGGTGTTGAAATTGTTCTTACAAATTGGCGATTTATTTATTGCTCTAAAACGGTTTGTGATATGCAAATGAAATTTGGTAAATTTTAAGAGGTAGTTATTGCGCATTTTTTGGCATACAATTAAGAATTTTATATTCACCATTGGCGTGCATACGGGTATAAACATTTTAGATATATCCCGTATGCACGTCAATGGTGAATATAAACTTCTTAATTGTATGCCAAAAAATGCGTAATAACTACCTCTTACAATCTACTAAATTTCATTTGCATATCACAAACCGTTTTAGAGCAATAAATAAATCGTCAGTTTGTAAGAACAATTTCAACACCCCCTATCTCGGAAACAAAGCATTTGCGGACATACGTTTATAAAGCAAACTGTCATTATTATATCATGCAGAATTACCCCTTATAGTTTGCCGTACTTATTTAAAAACACCCTATATTGACGAAAAACAGGGGTAGTTGTTAAAGTGCCTAACTTTTTTATTATCCATCATAAGCAAATGAATCAAAAAACAGAATGTTAAGAAAATCTGAAGCTATAGTTGGGTTTTAATTTCAGTATTTTATAAAAGCTAGAACATCCCACAGGGTGTTCCAAAGTTTGAGAAAAAAACACAGTTTGATTCGTACACCCTGTATACAATGACAATGTACCTGTCTAGCAACAATATTATTACAGCGATATTTTTAAAGAATAAGGCTATGATATATTAAAAAAAATACTTAAATAGGACATCAGGTTTAGGAAATACAAGACATTAAAAATGACCCATTTTTGGGGTGGCGGTTTTTTGTGCCGGTGAGCGTATAAAACTTTAATTCGACCAATAACATACTATGGTAGTGAAGCCTGGGTCCTGAAAGAAACATGCAAAAACAAACTCGATACATTCGAAAGGAAAGTACTGAGGAGAATACTAGGACCTGTGAGGGAAAACAGAATCTTCAGAAGTCGATACAACAACGAACTTTATCAACTTTATAAGGAAGCACCCCTCTCAGACTTCATTAGAATATACAAAGATTGCAATGGGCCGGACATGTGATAAGAATGGGAGAGGATTGGATACCAAAAAGAGCACTGAATGCTAGAACGCAGGGAAAGAGACCGGTTGGAAAGCCAAGAAAGCGCTGGGAAGACACAGTAAACAGCGACGCACAAGCCCTTTTAGGAGTTCGTGTATGGAGAAGAGCAGCCACAGACAAGCAAGGGTGGAGGCAAAAAATAAAGGAGGCCAAGGCTCAAATTTGGGCTGTAGTGTCGTAGAAGAAGAAGAAGAAGAAGAAGGATTGAAGGAACAGTTTGTACGAATTATTATAGCCATTTTATGTTTTCTAATGCATAATTTTTATTAAATGTTTCTCTCAAGAATAAACATTTGATTTATCTATGTGTTGTATGTTTTAGGGCAAGGAGTCTAAGAACAGCATCCAACATATTCGTAGTAAATTTGGCTTTCAGTGATTTCCTGATGTTTGTAAGTATGCCAATATTCATTTATAATTCGTTCAATGGAGGATTCGCTGCTGGTTGGCTATCCTGCCAGGTATACGCTCTAATAGGATCACTTTCTGGTATATCACAGGGCATGACTAATGCCTGCATAGCCTATGACAGGTAAGTCTATTGTTTTAGATTTTCTTGTTTTATGTGTGTGATAAACACAGACATAATAAGAATAGACTAAGTAAGGTATAATGGGCCGCTCTGTGAATAGAGGTGTAAGGCCAATATCAAGGACGTCATTGGTCAATATTCACTTTGAGTGGTCTAGTCATCTTTGTCTCTCACATGCGCAAGATCGTTAGGAAAAAAAGAGATAGATAGACCACCGATCGACTGCCCGCGCGTTACACTATTTTGCTCAATATGCCTGGTCTATTCTTATTATGTCTATGGTGATAGATCGAAATAAGTACATACCTACTGTTTGTCAAGAATATCGCGAGACTTGACGATTTTACCCATCTGTTAGAAAACTAAGTGAGAACGCATTAGGAAAAAAAGAGATGCATACATTATTTTTCACATTTTTTTAAATGTAAAAACGTACGGTCATTTTAAATAAAAATTATCTTTGGACAGTTTCTATAAATGCGAGAATTATAGAACCCCATCTCCCTTATCTCATATACAACCAAAATAATGCTATACGTAATCAGTGAAAGAATAGAATACGTTACTATTATGAGAAGAGCGCGTGAAAGATGGGAAAAGGGCATCTCAATAATTGGCAGAAAAATAAACAACTTACAACTTTTTGCAAATAGTCAACAAGAGTTAATTGATCTCATATTACACTTATGATTATTTCTGACTATTTTTAGATTAATAGTGCCGGCATTTTCCATCTGAGAATGAGAAGTGGAAGCACTATAGAAATTATATTTTCACACAAAAAAAATAAAATTTAAAATAAAGAAAAATAAAAATTATATTTTGTTTATTAAAATTGTTTCTTCTTCTTCTTCGGGTGCTATGTCTGTTTATCGAACGTTAGCGATCATGTTGGCTATCATAACTTTATTCGCAGCAGATCTGAAGAGCGATTCCGAAGTGTGACCAAACCATTGCCTCAAATTTCTTAACCAAGATGTTCTTCTTCTTCCTCGATTTCTTCTGCCTAATATTTTACCCTGCATAATTAGATGTAGAATGCTATATTTTTCCGGATGTATACAAACATGCGCAAAATACTCGAGTTTTCTAGACTTTATCATTTTTACCAGTTCTCTGCCTTTCTTCATGCTGCTCAGAATAATATCATTACGCACCCTGTCCATCCAGCTTACTCTCAGCATTCTTCGATAGCACCATAATTCAAAGGATTCAACCATCTTAAGCATTCTTCCTGTTAAGGTCCATGACTCAACTCCGTAGAGAAGAACGGAAAACACGTAACACTTTAAAATTCTTGTCCTAAGACTCAAATTTATGTCATGACCGCATAGAATTTTCTTCTAACGGAAAAATGCTGATTTGGCTTGAGCAATTCTGCAACGTATGTCGGTGGATGGATCCCAATTATCAGTGATTCTGCTTCCCAAGTATGTTATAGCTTTAATTCTCTTAAGTTGTATATCATTAACGTGAATTCCAGCGATGATGACATTATCCTTACTGACGACCATATATTTTGTTTTTTTGATGTTAAGGTGGAGACTATAATTACTGCACTGTGCTACCACAGAATCCAATAGATATTGTAATTCGGTGTCACTACTGGCAATCAGTACAGTGTCGTCTGCATATCGGAGATTATTTATCAGTTTCCCGTTTATCACAACTCCACCTTGTGTAGTACTGAGTGCCTCTTCAAACATCTTTTCTGAATAAATGTTAAAAATTAATGGTGAAAGAATACATCCCTGTCTTACTCCACGTTGAATTTGAATCTCTTGTGTGTGATCACCGTCTACTCTAACTGTGGCTTTTTGATTCCAGTACAAGTTAGCAATGATTTTTAGATCTTTATCGTCAATATTAGTTGACCTTAGAACATCTAACATCTTAGTATGTGATACTTTGTCAAATGATTTTTCGAAATCAAGAAAACATAGGTACACATCAGCATTTACATCTCTACTCCTTTGTACTAATACCTGCAACCCAAACAGGGCCTCTCGTGTACCTAGTCCATTTCTAAAGCCAAATTGAGTTTCGCCCAAATGTTCTTCGATTCTTTTATATATTCTCGCATGGATCACACGCAGAAAGACCTTAAGTACGTGGCTCATTAGGCTAATGGTTCGATGATCATGACATTCTTTTGCCTTCGCTTTCTTGGGAATTGGTATAAAAGTAGATTTCAGCCAATCATGTGGTAAGTAACCATGATTATATATAGCATTAAACAAATCAACCAATACTTTACTTCCGCAATTTCCTAGTAGTTTTAGAACCTCTGTGGGTATTTCATCAGGTCCCATGGCCTTCTTTGATTTTGACAAGCGTATAGCATCTTCCACTTCGCTTTTAGTTATAGGTGGTCCACTATTCGCGTCCGTTATGTTATGTTGTATTGGTCGATCATCCTGAAAAAGATCCTCAATGTATTTCCTCCATCGGTGCAGTTTTTGTTTGGTGTCAAACAATAGATTTCCATTTGAATCAGCTATCGCACGACTACTTATATTTCCACACTTTGCTAATTATTTTACCTTCTTATGCATGTTGAAAGAATAATATTTTCTTGTCATATATGGTCAATTCATAAAATTGTTTAGAATTGTTTATTATAATTATTTATAATTTATAATGTTCAGAATTATTAATAGATTAGGGTCATTGTTAATTAGTCAAATAAATAGAAAATTGTTAAAATAAAAATTATGTAAAATCAACTACTGTAATCCCATCAGGAAACGACCTGAATTAGTCACAAGAGGCCAGGTCATTTGTATATTACTATAAATAAATAAACAAAATAAATATTTGGTCTGCAGTTAAACATATCAAAGACAACGATCATGATAGTAGATAGACTACATAACAATCATCCGCACATAACCACGGTTGTAAGCTCATTCTTATATTATACGGTATCATTGGTCACAAACACAGAGTCGCTACAATGTCGGTAAAGTCAGCAGCACCACTTCATAAGACCAAATTCAGACTAAGACTATATTTTATTGCTAATTTATTGCTAATTTATTGCTAATTTATTACGCAAAGGAAAAATTTATTGCTGTAGCCGTTTCCGAGAAACAGTGGGTGCTGCTAGCTTTACGGTAAAGCTAGCAGCACCCACTCTATATCTCGGCAACGAAAAGGAATACGGGGATCATTTATACGGCATATTTTATTGCTATTTAATTGCTCTTGATTGGTATATTAACCAAACCCAAAAAACTACCCCATCATCCCCTAGCGTAAAACTCACCCCCAAAAAGATGATGAAAATCGAAAATGCAACCCCAAGGAATTAATTGCTAATTTATTACGGAAAGAAAAAATTTATTGCTGTAGCCATTTCCGAGAAACAGTGGGTGCTGCTAGCTTTACGGTAAAGCTAGCAGCACCCACTCTATATCTCGGCAATGAAAAGGAGTACGGGGATCATTTTAACGGCATATTTTATTGCTATTTAATTGCTCTTGATCGGTATAATAACCAAACCCAAAAAACTACCACATCATCCCCTAGCGTAAAACTCACCCCCAAAAAGATGATGAAAATCGAAAATTCAACCCCAAGGAATGAATTGCTAATTTATTGCTAATTTATTACGGAAAGAAAAAATTTATTGCTTTAGCCGTTTCCGAGAAACAGTGGGTGCTGCTAGCTTTACGGTAAAGCTAGCAGCACCCACTCTATATCTCGGCACTGAAAAGGAGTACAGGGATAATTTTAACGGCATATTTTATTGCTATTTAATTGCTCTTGATTGGTATATTAACCAAACCCAAAAAACTACCCCATCATCCCCTAGCGTAAAACTCACCCCCAAAAAGATGATGAAAATCGAAAATTCAACCCCAAGGAATTAATTGCTAATTTATTGCTAATTTATTACGGAAAGAAAAAATTTATTGCTGTAGCCGTTTCCGAGAAACAGTGGGTGCTGCTAGCTTTACGGTAAAGCTAGCAGCACCCACTCTATATCTCGGCAATGAAAAGGAGTACGGGGATCATTTTAACGGCATATTTTATTGCTATTTAATTGCTCTTGATTGGTATATTAACCAATCCTGAACAACTACCCCATCATCCCCTAGCGCGAAACTCACCCCCGAAAAAATGATGAAAATAAAAAATTCAACCCCAAGGAATTAATTACTAATTTATTGCTAATTTAATACGAAAAGAAAAAATTTATTGCTGTAGCCGTTTCCGAGAAACAGTGGGTGCTGCTAGCTTTACGGTAAAGCTAGCAGCACCCACCCTATATCTCGACAATGAAAAGGAATACAGGGCCCATTTTAACGGCATATTTTATTGCTAATTAATTGCTCTTGATTGATATATTAACCAATCTCTAAAAACTACCCCATCATCCCCTAGCGGGAAACTCACCCCCGAAAAAATTATGAAAATCGAAAATTCGACCCCAAGGAATTAATTACTAATTTATTGCTAATTTATTACAAAAAGAAAAAATTTATTGATGTAGCCATTTCCGAGAAACAGTGGGTGCTGCTAGCTTTACGGTTAAAGCTATATCTCGGCAAGAAAAATGGGTACAGGGTCCATCTTGGCGACCAATTTTATTGCTAATTATTTTTAATAATCCTGTCAAAATTCCGTCCTGTCAATTCTGTAAATATTCTGGACGCTACCGGAGAAGCCCCTGGAACGAAAATAATAAACAAAAACCAAAAGTGGTCAACGAAAACACCATGGTTTACACTAGAGGTTAAATAAAACTGTCACCAAAAAAAGAAAGCTTTCCTAAAATATAGGTCAGAAAAAACGAATGAATCATATGAAAACTATAAAAGAGTAAGAACTGAAACTCATCAATTGGTAAGAAAAACAATAACAGATTATACTGGGAAAGATTCACAAAAGGACTAGAGATGGATTTCTATGGACAACAGAAACAAGGCGCTTCATAAGACAACAAAGAAGCGAAATGAAAGAACTAGTTGAAATAGAACACATAAAAGAGGATACGTGGGTGGCCTTCCTGACAGAAATTTTTAAAAAAGAAAACGAAAAATCTTTACCAGAAACACCAAATAAAATCAAATACCAAATGAACTCTTATAATATGGTGGTGTACAACAACTGCAACTTCTTATTCATAAAATAATCGCCACGAACAGAATACCAGATGAATGGAGAAGAGCGATCATGCTGAGGTTCTTCAAGAAAGGAGATAAGAAGGACCCCAATAACTATCGAGCAATAAATCTTTTAAATACAACACTCAAATTGACAACAAGAATTATAGCGACAAAGATAAACGAACGAATAACTCTGCAAGAGGAGCAGCAAGGATTTCGGACAGGAAGATCATAATGCACGGATGCAGTTTTTGTAATGACAAATAAAAGAAAAGTCGCTGGAATATAATAAATCAGCATATATTATGTGGCTGATAGATTTGGAGAAAGCGCTTGATAGAGTGAGAATTCGGAACGCGACACATTTATTATATGAAAAGGGAATATCAGTGGATTTAGTAAAAACCATTGAGAATATAATATATACGAAGATAGCATAGCGATATGTCTGTAAACCTGTATTGCCCCAGTTCCCAATATATGTTTTCATAACTGTAGCAGTTAGTGCTAGGTTTGTTCTAGTTTGTTCTGTAATTTTGAAGTTTGTTCTAAAAAAATAAAAGAGTTATTCAATATACAATGTGGCGCTCCAAGTTTACGTAAAGTTGTACTGCCCATATAGAACCCAAACGATTAGAGAAAATCTGAATAAACCACAAGTTAGTGCTAGGTTTGTTCTGCATTTTTGCCAAAGCGTGTAATTTGTTCTGTATAAACAAAAAAGATATACAAGATATAATGTGGCGCTCCAAGTTTACGTAAAGCTGTATTGCCCATATAGAATCCAAACGATTAGAGAAAATCTGAATAAACCACAAGTTAGTGCTAGGTTTGTTCTGCATTTTAGCCAAAGAGTGTAATTTGTTCTGCATAAACAAAAAAGATATACAAGATATAATGTGGCGCTCCAAGTTTACGTAAAGCTGTACTGCCCATATAAAATCAAAAGCATCAGAGAAAAAGTATATAAACCACAAGTTAGTGCTAGGTTTGTTCTGCATTTTTACCAAAGCGTGTAATATGTTCTGCATAAACAAAAAAGTTATACAAGATATACATATGTATAATGTTTCGCTACAATTTTGCGTAAAGCAGTACTGTCCCATATTATAGAATTAAAACCATTGAAGACATTTTGAATATACGTCATTCCACGAATATACGACTGTTTTGGATTATCGAGACAACGAATATTTTACTGTGCAACATAAGCAGTACGAAAGTAAATTGCTCTAATAATTATTTCAATAAGCAACAATGTAATTTGCAATTTAGTTTCGTTCTTCATATTTTGCACAGTAAAATATTCGTTGTTAAGATAATCCAAAACAGTCGTATATTCGTGAAATGGATAAACCTAAATAGACCATATTATAATAAGTTAGTGCTGGGTTTGTTCTGCATTTCTGTCAAAGCGTGAAATTTGCGCAAAAACAGTTACACAAGATATTATGCGTTGCTCCAATTCTACCTAAATGTACTGCCCCATAATATAAAATCCAAAAAAAAAATTGAATAGGCTAACTTTGTTATAAAGCTCATTCACAATAATTCTAAAAATTGACTTATGCAGAATTTAAGAGTAACCCGCTGATAAAGTCGAAGCAATAAAGGGATTTCAGGTAAATATAAGTATTGAAATGGGCCGGCTTAAGAAATTTTATATTTCATTTGGTATTAACTTAACATTACATATTTATTTACTTATCAACTTCCTATGGGAGACATAATTTCTATTATGAGATCTATCAAACGGACGAAATGGCAGGAACAATACAATAATTCAGACAAAGGAAATTATTACAAAAAAATCCAGCCTACACTTCCCATCAAGACATGGTTTAATCAAGTTTCCAACAAAGGCTTTATCAAAACTATTTGTCGAATAAGAAGTAATCACTGTCTGACTCCAGTCTACAAAAGAGAAATAGGACTTGTAGATAATGATGAATGTTTATGTGGAGAGCTAGCTGATCTACAACATATGCTATTAGAATGTCCTTTACATTTTATTGAAATATCAAACTTTTTTGCCAATCTAGTTCAAGTTAATGTACAATTTCCTTTTAATCTTATATACCTTTTACAATCAAACAATCTAGATGTTTATAAAATTTTGTACAACCATGTTAATTGTTTAAAATTAAAGCTCTGAGAAAAAAAGAAAAAAAAAATAAAAAAAAACTAAAAAAAATAAAAAATGTAATAAAAAAAATGTTAAAAAATATAATAAAAAAAATAATAAAAAAAACAGAGTAAAAAAAAACAGTAGTACTAATAGTTTTAAATTTAGATACTAAGCATATATTTTGTAAAAGAGAGAATTCAAAACACATTGACTGGCCAGTTGGTTGCTTAAACCAGTGCCAATAAAACATAAACACACACACACACACACATATTTATTTTAAATAAATATCTAGATAAATAAGGGAAAAATACAGAAACTGATAGAGGTGTGGATTCTTTATTAAATATATCCCAATTTTGAAAGTAATTAACAATTTTTGTTATGTTATAGGTATTTTCCTAAGAAGTGCGGAAAGTAATACTTTTCTGCACGCGATTGCGCGAAGCGGAGTTCGGCAATCAGTCGAGTGCGGAAAATAGACTTTCCGCAAGAGTTAGGAACAATATTTTTTCTACGAGCGTTTAAAAAATGATCAAATCTTATTCAATTAATTGGGTCTATAGAATAAAAAGAAGTATTTGCTTTTACTTCCTCGTATTTAAGTATTTACTTAACGGTAATTGAATAAAGCATTAAAGAAATGACTTTATTCAATTAGTATTAAGTAAATACTTAAATACTTGTAAGTAAAAGCAAATACTTCTTTTTATTCAATAGACCCATTGAATTAATTGCACATTCTGAACAAATGCACCTGCTAGGTTTGTCCAAACAAATGCAGAAAGTCATACTTTTCCGCACGCGACTGCAGTTTGCCGAACGACGCGAAGCGGGAGTTCGGCAAGCAGTCGAGTGCGGAAAAGAGACTTTCTGCAAGCGTTAGGAACAATATTTTTTCTACGAGTCTTTAAAAAATGACCAAATCTTAATCAACTAATTTAATTAATATGAAAATACATACACAAATTAATTCTTTGACAAGGTTGTCAAAACCAAAGTTTCAGCATAATTGGTTAGCATGACGACGATCTTGGTTTCCATGACGACGATTCAAAACCACTGTTATTGTCTACTGATTTGACTTTCGAATATTATGTCAAAATTATTTTATTTCATCGAATTCTCGCGTTAATTTCATTAAAACATAAACACAATAAGATATATTTGAAATAAATTAGTAAATAATATCTATATATTAGTTTATTGCATGTATTATAATTACTTTAAGGCCATATTAACATATCTAAATTAACACGCGTGCGGAAAAGTAAAACGTGTGCGGAAAAGTAAAACGCGTGCGGAAAAGTAACACGCGTGCGGAAAAGTAAAACTTTCTAAACTAAAATGCGTGCGCGAAAGTAGACATTTTTGCACGCTCGTAGAAAAAATAAATTGCAAGTGAAATAATAAAATAGTGAAATGAAAATTAAAATACAGACCGGACCTGATTCCGAACCACAAAGCGTGTTTAATTTCAGCTCCGATATACTCGCAATTTTATACCAGTATTTTCACAATAGTAAATTAACAAAAGTGATATATCTGTTCAATAAAGTTAGTGTTATAAGAAGACCCAAAAACGTGAGTAGAAGAACATTAATTAGATTGAAATAATATATTCATTTGGAAATATATCCATATAAAATCTTCATATCAACACTACACCGGACTGGTTTTTTATTAACAACAATTAAAACCAGGGCCGTACTTGAATATGTTTATAATAAATCGTTCAAGTAAAATTAAATGGTGAATAATACTTTATCAACAATGGAAACTCCTACCACTTCTCAAAACACTCCAATGTACTCTACTATTGCATCTCAACAAACTACTCCAAAATTACCAGTGAAAGAACAAACCATCATCTTCAGTTCAATTAATGGCGCAAAATTGCAAGATTATCTTTTGCAACTAGGACCACTCGTCCAACCAAAAAATATTATTTATTCATCAAGAATCTCTAATAACCGAGTATGCGTTTATCTTTCAAGTAAAGCTGTAGTTGATGACTTTCTAAATAAAGCAGGATCCATAAAAATAAATAATGAAGTACTTCTAGCACGTAGATTAGTCACTCCATCGGAACGTCTTCTCTTATCTAATGTTCATCCAACAATACCGCAGGAAATGTTAATTAATATTCTCCAGAACCTAGGCTTGAAATTAATGTCACCAATAACATGTTTGAGAATTGGAGCTACAAATCCTGAATATAGCCACATACTCAGTTTTAGGCGTCAAGTATACATAGAACCCCTAGATAATATAACCATACCTGATTTTGTCATGGTTAATCATGATAATGTTAGCTACAAAATATTTTTGTCCAACGACCAATCGCTTTGTTTCAAATGCAAACAAAATGGCCATCTTGCCTCACAATGCTCATCAGAAACCTCTTCCCTAATCAATTCTAATATGCCAAATACTATTCCAACTTTTAATCCACCTCAAAGTATCACCTCGCAGATTCCCACAACAGATAACCAAACAAATAATTCATCAAGTCCTCTTCTTCCAATAAATTCTATGGAGGTGTCAAATATATCCCTTTCAAAAACAGAAACGTCAACATCAACCAAAAGACATTTATCAGAAACCCCCCATCTCCAACAGAAGAACCAGCATCTAATATATTTAACGAAGCATGTAATAAAAGTAGTCCTATATCCAAAAAATAAGAGCCGACAACAATTCTGAACCCGAAAAAAACATAATACCACCCACTCAAGACTCACCCCAAAAACAACAGATACAAGTTGATCAGAAATTACAAAATCAAATTCACACAATATCCAAGGAAACAATATAAACCGAAGAAGCTGCTAAAAGATTTATCAATAAACATTCAAAATCATATGTCTTAAATTACGATGAATTTCGGGAGTTACTAAATGAGACATGCGGAGCTAAAGATGTCTATAATATTGTTAAGGATTATATACCAGATTTACCATTACTTATTAAAATGCTTGTAGACACTCATCCTCATTTTACTGACTCAAAATTAAAAAATCGAATCACACGACTACGCAAAAAGCTAGAAAGACTATTACAACATGAAGTATCTGAACCCGATAGTGATTAATGTGCTTCAACTAAACAATAAATCACTTTCAATAGTATATTACAATGGAATTTAAATGGGTATTACACCCATTTAACAATGTTACAGCTTCTTATCTCAGAATATGCACCAGATTTGATTTCGTTACAAGAAACTCACTCCAAAAATAACTCAACACACAACCTGAAAGGTTACACAGGATTTTGCACCAATCCACCCAATCAGAACTACGCTAGTGGAGGAGTAGCTCTATATATAAAGTCAAATATACCTGTTCAAAATATAAACCTCACAACTAATATCGAAGCAGTTGCTGTAACAATACTTGCCCCTCTAAAGTTAAATATTTGCAGCATTTATGTTCCACCAGACAAGACTCTGACTAAACCCGTACTACTTAATCTTCTCCAACAAATTCCTTCCCCTCGAATAATCACGGGAGATTTTAATTGCCATAATATTACATGGGGATCAAATAAAACAACAACGAGGGGAAATATGTTAGAAAACGTTTTGAACACTATGAACTTAGGCCTACTTAACGACGGCTCGCCAACAAGTTTCAATATGGCTACGGGAACTTCTTCCGCCATTGATCTCTCCATATGTGAACCCTCATTGATCACCCAACTAGACTGGACAGCATTAAAAGATTTATATAGTATCGACCACTTCCCAATCTTAATAAAGCACACAGTAAATTTAAACACAAATACAATACCAACTCAAAAATGGAAATTAAAAAAGGCAAATTGGATTGAATTTGAGAGAATTATATCAAACAGAATGGATCAGATTAAAATTTCAGACTCCATTGATGACACACTTAGGAGCTTCAATCAGCTTATACTGGATGCGGCTAATATAACCATAGGTAAATCTCAACTTAAAAAAAAAACGCAAACCAGTTCCCTGGTGGAATTCACAATGTGAAGCCGCTATTAAATTAAGTAAAACAATTTGGAACCGCTACAAAAAATACAAAAATATTGATCTATTAACAGAGTACAAAAAACGTAGAGCTGAAGCAAGAAGAATAATTAAAAAAAGCAAACAAGAATCATGGCAGACATACATATCTAGCATAAACAGTAGTACAAATATATCATCAGTTTGGAAAAAAGTTAAAAAAATAACAGGGCAGCATACCTACCAACAAATTGTGAGCCTGCAAAAAGAAAAAACGCTACTAACTGAGCCACAGGATCTAGTAAATGAACTGGCTGATACGTATCAAAAATTCTCATCCAACCAAAGTTACAGTAACGAGTTCCTAACATACAAACAAGAGGAGGAGGCAGTACCTATTACAATTTCCGACGAATTTAACGCTATTAATATACCTCTCAGTTATGGGGAATTTGAAGATGCACTTAATAGCATAAAAGGCACTGCACCAGGTCCAGATGACATATCAATACAATTCACTAAAAAACTTCCCATGGAAGCAAAAGAGTTTCTGCTCCAAATTTTCAATATTATTTGGGAACAAAAATCATTTCCAAAAATCTGGAAAAATGCCATTGTTATTCCTATGATTAAAGCAAATAAAGATAAATTACACCCAGAATCATATCGTCCTATATCATTAACGTGTTCCTCATGTAAACTTATGGAAAAAATAGTCAACAGAAGATTAATGTGGAACCTGGAACGCAATGATCAACTGATTATCGAACAAGCTGGCTTTAGACCAGGCAGATCTACAAACGACAACATTATCGATCTGGAAAACGCTATTCACGAAGCTTTTAAAAATAACCAAAAATGTATGGCGATTTACTTTGACACAGTATGGAAACACCGTATATTGAGCATTCTAAACAAATTTGGATATCAAGGAAATATTTTAGCCTATATAAACAATTTTTTAACTCAAAGAACATTTCAAGTCCGAGCGAATGGTGCTATATCCTATCTTATAGAACAACAAAACGGAATCCCACAAGGATCAGTCATCAGCCCTACTCTGTTTTTAATAGCAATAAACGATATAGTAAAAATCATGGCGAAACCTGTTCAGGCACGACTATATGCTGACGATCTGATTATTTACATCAAAGGAAAAAACGTAAATCATATGGCGTCAATATTACAGGAACACTTAAATAAACTAGTAAATTGGTCCTTAAACACCGGTTTTAGTTTTTGTTGTAATAAAACAAAATGTATAATATTTTCAAAAAAACGTATCGAGGATAAACCAAATATCACGCTTAAGAATCAAAATCTTTCCTATACAAACGAAATAAAATTCCTAGGAATGATATTTGATCAACAGTTAAATTGGAAAAGTCATATTCAGCAGTTAGTTCTTTCATATCGAAATGGTCTTAACTTGTTAAAGTATCTAGCTCACAGGACTTGGGGTGCCGAAGGTAAAACACTGCTCATGCTATATAGATCCTTAATTCGCTCTAAGATTGACTACGGATGTGTCGCATATGCATCTGCCAGCAAAACAACGTTGAAACCTTTGGATACGCTACATAACACCTCCCTAAGGATTATACTTGGAGCATACAGAACAACTCCGATAAATAGCATACAAGCTGAAATAGGCGAACCCACTCTAATGCTTCGTAGACAGCTGTTAACCTTTAATTACGCTTCTAACATAAATGTACATAAAAGAATTTCAATAAATAACATTTTAGATCCATCCATGACCAATGACTCTTCAAAGTTCAATCTCCCTTATTCTCGCAGAATCCACCATGCAATGGAGCTACTTAACTGGCAGGAATTTCCACCCTTATATCAATACAAAGAAATATCTTCATCTCCACCTTGGACTGTAAACATTCCAACAGTCAATTGCAGTCTATTACAATTCCAAAAAAATAGCACTAACCCTAATCTCATCTTACAAAACTTCAGAGATCTAATTAACTCTCATTCCGATTACACAGTATACTATACAGACGCGTCTAAAACTGAAAATGGAGTCGGAGTGGCATTTGTTAACAACACAGAGACTCACAAACATAAAATTCCAGATACTGCAACTGTATTAACTGGGGAACTTTATGCGATCTACCAAGCAATACTACATGCAAATGCGAACAAGATGAAGAAGATATTAATCGTCACAGATTCTATGTCATCACTACACGTAATAAGGAAAATTTACACGCAGCATCCAATAGCTTTACTAATAAAGGAAGAACTACATAAATTGCATACTGAAGATTTAAGAATCAAGTTTCTCTGGGTCCCATCACATGTTGGAGTAGCAGGCAATGAAGCAGCAGACCGAAATGCCAAAGAAGCCATAAATAATAACAGTATTCCAATGTCGCTTCAATCTGTAAGTATGGATCTAAAAAGCTACTTCATAAAACATATTTTCGAAAATTGGAACAGTAAATGGAAATCCACATCATCAAAGCTTCAGGAGATAAAAAACAACGTTGGACCATGGCAACCACCCGAGGTATCTAGACGAAAGCAAACAATTATTTCCCGTTTACGACTTGGACATACCCAATTTTCTCATGAATATTTGCTGAAAAAAGAAGAACCTCCAATTTGTGATGAGTGCGGGTCACCCCTTACAGTGAAACATGTGCTAGTGGAAAAGTGTGAAAAGTTCAATAGCCATAGAATTAAATACCATTTAGCTAACAATCTTAAATAAATTTTAGACTATAACAACACTAATAAACTATTTCTGTTTCTAAAAGACTGCAACTTACTAAACAAAGTGTAATTAACTGTTACTATCCCGCTAATAACCTTCTTAGGTTGAAGCGGATTGTTGTAAATAAAAAAAAAATTAAAATAAATTAATGTAATAGGTATTATTAGATATTATATTCCATGTAAGAGAAGAAAGTGAATATTACAATAATTTTATAATTAGAAATACGACAATAACCAACAATTATTGACAAAACCGTAGTTTGTGACAGGAGTGTTCATTTTATTTCATAGAAAAATATTATGTAGGGTGGTTTATTGCATTCGCCCCGGTCTCTGTATTACGGGAAACGACTTGATATTTAAAAAAAATTCTTCATAGAAATATACAGGACCAATGTGAATTATGCAGGGTGCTCCAAAAAAATAGTAGTATTATCAAAGTTATATTTTTTCTTATGGAACACCCTATATCAGATAACATTTTTGAATTTTTCTTAAAAAATAAGCTGTACTTTTATAAGGGTTCTTCATACCTAAGTACAAGGTGTTTTGATTTATTTCGATTTTTATAAAAAAAAATTATATAAAGGTTTTAGAAAAAAGTAAATATTTATGAATCTAAAAATCGGTGACAAATTTTTTCTTGGATCTTAATAATATACTACTCAGCGTATTTAAATAGATATTTATGGTAGCAAAATTTTGTACAGGGTGGTCAAAATATTATATTGTTCTATTAACAAATTCAAGCTGTAATAACGCATTTATTTTATATTAAACGCCCTACATTTTATTAGTTTATCGTATGGAAAATTTACTTAGCTTTTAATCTTTTTAAGGGTTCCTATACCTATCTTTGTACATGGTGGTTAGAATTTTAGATTGTTCTATTAACAAATTCAAGCTGTAATAACCTACTTATTTTAAATGAAACACCCTAGGGATTTATAGATTGTTCGTATATCTCAGAATTTAAGACGTTTAGGGCATCTTAAATAAAGTTTTCTTCTTAAAATAAACCCAAACAAACGCCCCCTTAAATATTTTACCATACTTTTGAAACGCTGTGTATATAAAGATTACAGTGGAACCTCGATAAGTCGGATTAATCGAGAATGCGGGCAATCCGGGTTATCGAAAATCCGTGTTAGCCGTAGAATATAGTAAAAATTAATCAAATACGGTATCCTTAGAGATAAGCTCCATTATAATTGCAAAAACATGAAATACATTATGCACAGTCCATGTGAATTACGTACAGTTATATACAGTATTGTTCATTCCTTGGTAAAAATTTCAGTCAGTTTCGGTTGTCAATATTACGTTTTTATTGTTGAAATGTTTGTCTGATGAAAATCGGTCCCGGTTAGCCGGACTTCCGGGTTATCGGAGGCCGACTTAACGGGGTTCCACTGTACCATTTATTTTTTTTATTTCTTTATTATTTATTTAATTTTAATATTATATTTTTTATATAATATTAAATATTTCGAGTATCTTATATGGTCGCCTAAGTGCACATTCAGAAATTGGAGAATATAAAATTGGTTTAACCCTTAAATGCATGATTTTTTTTGTTGATGTTACATATCAAAAAAAGGCCTTTAGCGGAAGCTTAGAAATGATGAAAAAATAATAAAAAAAAATTAAGTTTAATTTTAAACACTTGTTTTTGACAATAACAAGTTTGTTGCCAAAATTCTACATTGTGCATACAAGGTCAAGTAAGGATATAAAATCTACATTGTTAATTTACATGAAAATTATAAAAACAATTAAGTATTATTTCTATTGAAACACAGTGCCACCCCACATTTCTGACATTTTGTATGTGTAAACCCTTTGATAAAGTTCGCCATGAAAAAATGCTACATATTCTCAAAACTACCGGTCTGGACGGTAGGAACATTAGAATAATCGCAAATTTGTATTGAGTGGCCAGGCTGAATGTGTTAGGGTTGCGAATCAGTGCTCTGAAGAAGTAAAAATCAAGCGTGGAGTTCGACAAGGCTGTATATTGTCACCAATGTTGTTTAATCTTTACGCTGAAACAATCTTAAATGGAAAACGCAAAAGAGGGAATACTCATTAATGGTATGCTTATGAACAATATCAGATACGCAGATGACACCTTGTTGCTGACTGGATCAATTGAACATCTTCAAGCGTTATTGAAACGAATGGTGGCATTCTGCGCGATATATGGACTCAAACTCAACGCAAGAAAAACAAAGTTTATGGTTATTAGTAAACAGGCAGCCGTAAATAATAATATCTATAACGTAACAATCGGTAATGACTCAATTGAATGAGTAAGTAATATTGTATATCTGGGTACTCATATTAATGAAAGCTGGAACCCTAGTACAGATTATTTGATCTGATGATAATATTATGTACCTACAGTTGACTTGGAAGCCGGTCCTGACATCTTGGGTAATTCTGAAAACTATACAATAGAGTAGGTATTATATTTACAAGGGATTATTCAGCTTTACAGCTGTTATTAAAATAACTTTTATAATGAGACACTAAATTTCTGGATACAGATAAATTTTTCCATAAGCGTTATAATAACAAAATGAAAACTGAAACAATAAGAAATTTCAAATACAGCAGCAATACATGATTTTTTTTCAGCATAAATAAAAAATCGGTTTATCAATAACACACAGTATTTGTCAAGGAAGGGAATCAAGAATTTGTAAAATGCATTAAATGTAACCATATCTATGTGTTCCGTTTGTGTAAGAGACATTAATTGTTACTACGTTTTCAAGCAATTTTTTTGCTCCCATTCATGTTTTTGTCTTGAAAATTGTACATTAGTCGAGTTAACCGACATTCCAGCAACAGTTAGTTAGGTACCTTAAAAAACAAAACATACCAAATTAAAGGCATTGTTGAGTTTGTTAAACGAAAACGAAATAACAATTGGACATTATATTTCCCACTGCCGACGAAATAACAATAAATGGGAAATTTACGATGATCTTAAAACTTCGGTGGGGTCAAACAAGACAAAAAGCAAATCTTTTGTTTTATTCTTGATTATAGACTATTTTTTCTAACAAGTTTTCTTCAAATGATCAGTGCTATACGAGTCCCGAATCATATCGTTTCCATAAACGTTTGTGGGGCACTACAGTTTTAGGCAAAATTGTAGCGCAACATTATATCTTGTATAACCTATTTTGTTTATGCAGAACATATTACACGCTTTGGCAAAAATGCAGAACAAACCTAGCACTAACTTGTGGTTTATTCAGATTTTCTCTAATCGTTTGGATTCTATATGGGCAGTACAGCTTTACGCAAACTTGGAGCGCCACATTATATCTTGTATCTCTTTTTTGTTTATGCAGAAAAAATTACACGCTTTGGCAAAAATGCAGAACAAACCTAGCACTAACTTGTGGTTTATTCAGATTTTCTCTAATCGTTTGGATTCTATATGGGCAATACAGCTTTACGTAAACTTGGAGCGCCACATTATATCTTATATATATTTTTTGTTTATATAGAAACGGCTACAGCAATAAATTTTTTCTTTTCGTAATAAATTAGCAATCAATTAGTAATTAATTCCTTGGGGTTGAATTTTCGATTTTCATAATTTTTTCGGGGGTGAGTTTCGCGCTAGGGGATGATGGGGTAGTTTTCGAGATTGGTTAATATATCAATCAAGAGCAATTAATTAGCAACAAAATATGTCGTTGAAATGGGCCCTGTGCCCCTTTTCATTATCGAGATATAGGGTGGGTGCTGCTGGCTTTACCGTAAAGCTAGCAGCACCCACTGTTTCTCGGAAACGGCTACAGCAATAAATTTTTTCTTTTCGTATTAAATTAGCAATAAATTAGTAATTAATTCCTTGGGGTTGAATTTTTGATTTTCATCATTTTTTCGGGGGTGAGTTTCGCGCTAGGGGATGATGGGGTAGTTGTTCAGGATTGGTTAATATACCAATCAAGAGCAATTAAATAGCAATAAAATATGCCGTTAAAATGATCCCCGTACTCCTTTTCATTGCCGAGATATAGAGTGGGTGCTGCTAGATTTACCGTAAAGCTAGCAGCACCCACTGTTTCTCGGAAACGGCTACAGCAATAATTTTTTTCTTTCCGTAATAAATTAGCAATAAATTAGCAATTAATTCCTTGGGATTGAATTTTCGATTTTCATCATCTTTTTGGGGGTGAGTTTTACGCTAGGGGATGATGGGGTAGTTTTTTGGGTTTGGTTAATATACCAATCAAGAGCAATTAAATAGCAATAAAATATGCCGTTAAAATGATCCCCGTGCTCCTTTTCATTGCCGAGATATAGAGTGGGTGCTGCTAGCTTTACCGTAAAGCTAGCAGCACCCACTGTTTCTCGGAAACGGCTACAGCAATAAATTTTTTCTTTCCGTAATAAATTAGCAATAAATTAGCAATTAATTCCTTGGGGTTAAATGTTCGATTTTCATCATCTTTTTGGGGGTGAGTTTTACGCTAGGGGATGATGGGGTAGTTTTTTGGGTTTGGTTAATATACCAATCAAGAGCAATTAAATAGCAATAAAATATGCCGTTAAAATGATCCCCGTACTCCTTTTCATTGCCGAGATATAGAGTGGGTGCTGCTAGCTTTACCGTAAAGCTAGCAGCACCCACTGTTTCTTGGAAACGGCTATAGCAATAAATTTTTTCTTTCCGTAATAAATTAGCAATAAATTAGCAATTAATTCCTTGGGGTTGAATTTTCGATTTTCATCATCTTTTTGGGGGTGAGTTTTACGCTAGGGGATGATGGGGTAGCTTTTCAGGATTGGTTAATATACCAATCAAGAGCAATTAAATAGCAATAAAATATGCCGTTAAAATGATCCCTGTACTCCTTTTCATTGCCGAGATATAGGGTGGGTGCTGCTGGCTTTACCGTAAAGCTAGCAGCACCCACTGTTTCTCGGAAACGGCTACAGCAATAAATTTTTCCTTTGCGTAATAAATTAGCAATAAATTAGCAATAAAATATAGTCTTAGTCTGAATTTGGTCTTATGAAGTGGTGCTGCTGACTTTACCGACATGTCGCTACAGGAAGAAATAAAAGGTAGATGTAATCCAAGGTCCCTATACCATAGGTTGTATGGTAACTTTGACATTGACAAATGAAATATTGTCATCGTGACGTCACCCAGACGATCAATTTTACGAATTGTTTGTAAACATAATAGGATACCTGGTTTGGAGGCTATATTTTGTTATTAAATATCGTTAGTGTTTTAATTTGTGTTTATATCTTGAGATTTAATGTATCTATAGATATCATTAAGTGTTTTTAGTATAATAACTTAAACCCAAAACTCTTTTACAAGTGTTAAGATACATTTTAATGTGGTTGTATAAGTACCTACTTACTTACTGGATTTTCTTTCTGCTGTATTGTATAATAAAGGACATTCTTCATTCTTGTATAGAGACATTACAGTTCTGTAATGTCTCTTGCGGTTCTTCACATTAAGTTTACATCATCTGTGTAGGTTACAATCTGCTTAGACTTATTGAACAATATATCTAATTAATTCTATAGATATAGATCTATTATGTGTAATTGTTTCATATAAAATTATAACCAATATTACAGCCATCTGAAGATCGTTTGAATAAACAATTATAAACTAAATGAATATATAAAATGGGGAAAATTCCCTTTATTGCACTGAAATTGTATTTTTTTATAATTTACTGTTAATGTAAAACTTCACAGGTACCTATTGAATGGAATCATAATGTTTTAATAGTTTTAGATGGTTTTAGATATTATGATCCAGTACCTAACGTAATCAGATGCTCTTATGTTAAACTTAAGGGAAAACTACTAATTTTGATACATAAATCTTTAGTTGAATTTCTTTTTCACCATGGTTTACATGTTAATTTTACATGGAGGAATTTATAATAATGTACTACATGCATTATCCGAAATTCAAAATTATTATATACCTACTCAAAATCATTTAAAAAAGTAAATTGTATTCAACCCATTATTAATATACCTAGGATATTTGAATGATTTAGTCCCATATATACACAAGAAAGAATCTCCTTCTGCTTTAATTAAGTAGTAATGCTATTCTACTGCATATATTTAATTGCAATTATATTCTATGATTTTTGTAACTTTACAGGTATCTACCACATTTCTTAAAGAATATATGAAATAAATAGTCATTAAAAATCAAAACATATTTTTTTAAATATACACATTTTCAATACATTCCTACTTTCCGAGTTCATTTCAATGAGTGAAGTGAATGAATTTAAATGCAGCATTCTGGGTGACGTCACTCCCGCCATTAGATTCTTGATGCTGATTGGTGGAAAGTTACCATGCAACCTGTCTATTTATGAACCTTGGATGTAATCTAGCAAAAGTCGCCACAGAAAACATGGCCAAAATATGAAAGAACTATCAAATTTCACAAACTTTAAAAGGGTCAACTGCCTGTTGACCTGTTCTATTACAGAAAAATATTATGAAATTTTTGAACCAACCGCACGATATATAATTCAATTTTAAATGCAATAAAGTTGAGCATAAGCTTCCCAGCAAAGTCCATCTCCAACAATTAAAATACTTTGGACATCTTATGAGAGCAGATACAGGAAGCATGGAAAGACTTATGATCCAAGAAAATGTAGAAGACCGAAGAGCACGAGGAACATCCCCAACAAGATTTATCGGCCAAATTACAGGAATATGTAAAACGCATGAGTTAAGTAAAATAAATGACCAGAAACAGACATCCTTGGATATGGACAATACACATCGTGATGACCACTACACTCCCTACACTCCGTCCGGGAGGTCAGGACTGAAGGGAGAAAGATTTTAATGTGCTTCCTTTTTTGGGTGTTTTAGAAACTCATTAAAAAAGAGGGAGGGAAGCAGAAAGGTGGCTCAGCTGAATTCAGAAGCTTGGATACAGAGAGAAAAGATTGCACAAGCCAAGTGGCGATGCGCTGGCCATATTGCAAGTTTAAATAGGTGGACCAAAATTCTCATAGCATGCTGGCCCAGAGACAACGAGGTATACTACCAATAATATGCATGAACGATTGACGAGAAAGAGCAGGAAATTGAATGCAGAAAGCTCAGAATAGAGAACAGTAGAAAAGGATGGAGGAGACCTATTTCCAATGGTGGATGGTGGATGGTGGATGTAAGAGGTTGACAGATGATGATGAGTTCCATCTCTAACGATTGGCTACATTTTCACCAGATCTAAAGAAAAATATGAACTATGCATATAACTTCCACGTTATCATAGGTTATTTACATTAGATACAAAATAGGTCCCAGGACCCTAATTTGTACAAGAGTTTATAATTGCCTAATTTGGACGATATTTATTTATTTTTTAATGTTATAACTGTTCAGGTGCACTAATTCATTTTTAATTTTGAAGATTCCATTTAATTCTATTTACAGATATACAACAATTACAAGGCCTTTTGATGGAAAACTATCCAAAACGAAAGCTGTCCTCATGGTTCTCTTCATCTGGATGTACACGCTACCTTGGGCGTTATTGCCGATGTTTGAAACATGGGGAAGGTACATGCCAGGTAAAGTCATCTAAAGTTGTAATGTTATTTTTTATCATAATTATTCTGGTTTGTTTTAGAGGGATACCTGACGGCTTGCTCATTCGACTACCTCACCACTACCTTCGATAACAAACTGTTTGTAGGATCAATTTTTACCTGTTCCTACGTCTTTCCGATGACGGCTATTATATTTTATTACAGCCAGATTGTCAGTAAAGTATTTGATCATGAAAAGGCCCTTAGAGAACAAGTAAGTTAATGGGTGCGTTCGGACGATCACAGCGGCTGACTGAGCAGAAATCGACTGAGTAGTTGTATCCAGCGCTGATAGGGAAAGCTTAGTAAATCTATCAGCGGCTGACTTCCAGTGGTGTTGTATGAACGCTACCGCTTATTCAGTATTCAGTTGTCCAGCCGCTGTGGTCGTCCGAACGCACTCAATAGATTAATCTTCTTCTGCTTCTCGTAGCACTATAACCCGGCATGGGCCTTGTCTGACTACACAACTCGCTTCCATCTCGAACAGTCGTCCATGATAGTTGGGCCAGTGAATAGCCCCATTGTTCTTAAATCTGACCATATCTCATCATTGCATTGGGAGACGTTCTTCTTCCTATCGGCGGCGACTCTTCTCCCAGACCTACACAAGGCCTCTATGAACATATGGCCTGCGTCGTATTAGGGTGTTCATGAACATAGCCTGCTTATCTTAGACGTTCGGGTTTAATATCTTGGACTACGTCGCTAGTCATACAGTGCGGTGGAATAAGTGTTGCCCCCCCCCTGTTAACTTGTTTATTTTAAGAATATAAGCAAAACGCTCGGACAGGTCGATTTTTAAACTAACCATAGTATATTATAGCATCAACGTTTCGAACTTTACGCGATCCCTCTTCAGGTGACAGCCATAACTTTGATTTTTTTAAATGGAAAGTACATCATGTGGCACCTCATTTAAAAGCTCTTAAAATACTGATTTCAAAAATGTATAATAATTTGATCCTGTTTGAAAGCGTAGGTGCAAAATTTCGGTCGAATTCTTTCTAAATGCAATCATTTTTTTTTAATCCTGAAAAAACTAATAAATATTTTTGAAAAATTTAAACGCAGAATGAAATATTACAGTATTCTTGATCGTAAAAAGTCCCTGAGAACTCCTATGATGTTTATTTTAATAAGTCACAGTGGTGAAAAAAAGAGAAAATTTAGTGTGATTTTTAATGTCAAATATATCATTTAAAAGAAACATTTTGTTTATTCTAAAGGAGTGTCAGCCCTCGGTAATAATCTAATCTTTCATTCTGCGTTTAAATTTTTCAAAAATACTTATTAGTTTTCTCAGAATTCGAAAAAAATAAATACGTTTAAAAAGAGTTCGACCGAAATTTTGCGCCTACGATCTCAAAAAGGATTCAAGTATTATACATTTTTGAAATCAGTATTTCAAAAGCTGTTAAATGAGGTGTCACATGATGTACTTTACCATTTAAAAAAATCAAAGTTATGCCTGTCACCTGAAGAGGGATCGCGTAAAGTTCGAAACGTTGATGCTATAATATACTATGGTTAGTTTAAAAATCGACCTGTCCGAGCGTTTTGCTTATATTCTTAAAATAAACAAGTTAACAGGTGGGGGGCAACACTTATTCCACCGCACTGTATATACATCTGTTTGACCTCGGCATTTGTACTCATTCGGGTAGTGATAAGGTCCAAAGATTCTTCTGAAGATTTTTATATCAAAACATCTTAGTTTTCTTGTCATCATTTTGTCAGTGTCCATGTCACACACAATAAAAAAAACTAGAATCATTCGAGCTGCTGTGGGTGTACATTGTACATAAGAATTCTGAAAATATCGTGTGGACAGAAGACGTCATAAACAAAGAGGTTCTGAGAAAGATAAATAAAGAAATGGAAATCTTAAATACCACCAAAACAAGAAAATTGGAATATCTCGGACATATTACACGTGGAGAGAGATACAACTTTTTTTTATTTTTTTTTATTTATATACGGTTACAACCATTTACAGAAAAAAAAACAATAGATTAAAATATAAATTACATACAATAAAGAGAACAAAAAATACAAACTCTCAATATAAATAAAATATGTTACCAATACAAATTACACAAATAATCATACCTAAGGACATTCATTAGTGTGGTCGGCGGACATAAGCAGACAAGTCACTTTTGAGTTTATTATTATTATTATTTTTACAGCACAATAAGTCTTAGTTAATGTTTACTAAAACCTGACTCAGGAACTTGCTATAAGTTTGAAAAAGGTCAATGTTAAGGTGCGCTGGTTTGCTAGTCTGTCAGTTCTAGTGAGGAAGTTGTTAAGACCATAGTTAGTACGGTGGATTGGGTAATGGAAACTAACTGCAGCCCTGTTGATCTTAGTGGGACATGAATATTAATTTTTTGAAGAAGCTCTGGAGTTCCAGTTTTTCCATGCTTGCTCCAACTTGCTCCAATTATTGATTATTCAGGGAATGATTCAAGGAAAAAGAAGCGTAGGGAGACGCAGAATATCGTGGCTGCGCAACCTGAGAGAATGGTACGGATGTAGGTACATCAAATAAATTTTTCAGAGCAGCCGTCTCTAAAATCCAAATAGCTATGATGATTGCCAACCTCCGTCGAAGAGATGGCACTTAAAGATGTCACACACCCATACCGGTTTAATCACTGTTTCATATAATTCTGATTTTTGATGTTCGTGTTAAGGTACCTACGTATCCATACGTGGGTGCTCCGTGCTCGGTGTAGCTGCTCAAATGGATACGGCATGCGAGCATCAACGTATCCACTATGTGGAGCTGCTACACCGAGCGCGGAGTACCCACTTACAGATACGTACCTTTTAAACGTTTTGGCTCTCATATTTAATAGTATGTAGGCTATGCATACATCTGTTTACTGCCTGAATTCTCTCTTTTATCTCTTTAGTGATATCGTTAGGTATCTGCGGTGATTGTCGCTCAGAGATATTTAAAACTAAAGTTATACAGGTCTATTGAAATAGTTTGCCCTATTCTATCTCGTCTCCTTTGTTTGCTCTCTTCATTGACCCTTAGATCAGTATTTCTGCATATACCTCTACTTTATTGTAAGTCTCACTCACGTTGGTGACTGTGTTTCCTACAATATCAATTATATCTGCGTATGCTAGTAATAATTTTAGTCCATTTACTGTCAGTAGTTCGGTTTTAATTTTTATTACTACGCCAGTTTTTATTACGACGCCAGTCAATGGGAGCAAAAATAGGATATTACCTCCGAATTCCTATATAGGTATATCCTATATATATATTGTTATATTTCTATTTGATATGAAAATTAAAATTTGATAATTATAGACAAAATTCAATTTAATATAAAATATTTTCAATTTTCTCAACCACGGGCATATAAATTTAGAACAACCTGTATACAACAAATTGTTATATTTAATTTTAAGAAGTGATTAAAACGATACTCGGAACAATGCGCTTAAAATAAAACTAAAGTGAAATCGAAAATAGGTCATTATCGTTGTTCGCGGAAGGTGCAATCATTAGCCGATGCTAAAGAAGACTTAGTGAAAGTAGATAATAGATCATTAAATTTTGTAATTAGTAGAAAGTAATTTTAGAATGGGAATTAACTATTTTCTTTGAAATCCATTAAGCATATTTAGAAAGTTTAAAAATTGGTTTTGAGGAATACTGCGAATGAGAGTTGGTGGTGGAATTTTGATTTGTGAATCTGGAAGGGATATTTAGAAAGGAGGGGAATGAATGACAAATAGAGATCAGAACGTTTTGAGCTGGGGAGAAGTGAAGTCCAGTAGTAGACGGTAGTGTACGGAGAGTGAGAAAGCCGGTGTAGTTCCGTGAGTGTGTAGTATCTATCGTAGAACGAGAGGTAGGCCAAGTTGAGAGTAAAAGAACCTCCTTGAGCCAAGAGTTCCCGGTAGCTGATTGCAGTTTCGAAAAAGGTAGAAGACAGCATCACGACAGAAGCAGGAAACGAGAGCTATACGAGCTAGTTTCGGAGGAGAACATTACTGGAAGCCAGGACGAGGTTTTGATTGCAGCCAAGGATAGCAGGAAACGGGTCTTGTGTGAAGACATTCTCAGTGCACCAGAAAAAGGTCAGTTTCATTTGTTTGGACATGAATGTATGGGTTTTTCGTAGTAAATACCACATTTAAAATTGAAAAAACATAATCAATAATATCAGAAAAGCTTCATCAAACTTAAATAGAATTGTTGCTGATAAATCATAATAGTTAAATGTTAATAAAAACTTTCAATTGGAAATCAAAAGAAAATAAGATTCCCATGTATAAATGTTATGTTTAAGAATAATAAGATATAGCAAATATTAAGCAGTGATTGCCATTTAAATAAAATAAACAATATTTTGATTACAATTGTAACCCATATGTGTATTTTTTTTTTACTCTTTTCTTTTCTATCCCGATTAGGAACCATTAAGAAATACTAGAAGCCACGAAAGTAAGTAATTAATTTATAATTCGCCCTGAGATTGAAAACATATTGATATGTGATCTGGTTAATTAATTGGATTAGTATTAATACATTGATTAAATTAAGTGACATATAAAATTATTATCTCATATCAATAATCAAGATCACAACAACTGTCGTCCAACGTGGAAAGCATTTTGAAAGTATTTCTAGTGGCAAATTTGAAGGATAGAAAGAGTAAAGCCGGTATTTGAAAATTTATATGCCTGTGGTAAAAAGTGAGATAAGTACATTTGATAACATAAAATTTTAGATCTCTTTAGGTACAAATTTTACATAACTGATTTAATATTTTATTTTTACGATATTACATTTGATATATTTATTGACAATTTATAATATTTGGGTGAGAAAAAGTCGTCTTGGTAACATACTAGTAAAATTTCATATTTGGCGGGGACAGTACTTCTTGAAAACAAATGTCTGTGACAAGAAGCCAAAGCAAAGACAACAAAAAACAAAAAGAACATTCAAATCAAGAGAATAATTCAGACCAAGAAGACATTTTAGACACGACAATCATGGCATCAGAACAGCAAGAATTATCAGGAATAGATAAAATATTACAAATGATGCAACTCCAGTCACAAAGAATGGAACAAAAACTGGATAAAAATCAGGAGGAAACAAAACAAGCAATGGAGAAAAATCAGGAAGAAACATCAAAGAAAATGGATAAAGTGGATCAAAAAATGGATGAAACACAGCAAAAAATGGATGACAACCAAAAGGAAACAAAACAAGCAATAGAAGAGAACAATAAGAAAATAGAGGAACGCATAGAAAAGTATGAAAAGGAAATAAAAGGATGTTTGACAACAATGAAAAACGAGATAGAACAGCAAGAAATGAAAATTAAAGATCACATGCAAGAACAAGAAATTAGAATGAAGGACCACATGAAAGAACAAGAAATGATAATTCAAAACAAAATGGAGGAGTTAACGAATGGCCAGAAAAAGGAACTAGAAAATTTGGAAAATAAGTTAGAAAATGCTATTCAAGTAGACAGAGAAGAAGTGGAAAAAAGAATCACAGAAATAGAAAAACAAGTCACCGAAAACAGGACGCAACAGAATGTCGGAGAAAGAAGAGAAATGGTTATACATAGCACAGATGACGTGAAGATAAGGTTTGGCGGGGATGTAAGAAGATTACACCCAGTGCCGTTCATAAATAGCCTGAAAAAGAAAATACAGCACATCGGAAATTTCGAAACAGCAAAAGAAACTATCAGAAACCATCTCAAATATGAAGCAAGCCTATGGTTCGATAGTAAAGAAGAAGAATTCGGCAATTGGCAACAATTTGAACAAAAATTTTTGAATTATTTCTGGGGAAAAGTCCAACAATTGGAAATTAACAAGGAATTGCAAAATGGGAAATACAATGATAGGATGGGTGTATCAGAAAGGACATATGCTTTGCAAATTTACAATAATGCAAAACATTTACAATATAATTACTCATCGGAACAATTAGTCGAACTGATTGCAAGACATTTCGAGGAAACGCTGGAAGACCATATCACATTGCAAAACTACAAAGACATAGATAGTTTATGCCAATTCCTACAAATAAGAGAATCACGTCTAAGAGAAAGAAAATCAAGAAAGTCGCGAGAAGATTACAGGCCCCGAGAAACACAAGATTACAGAGATAGAAATCAAAATAGGAGGGACTATACAAGACGAGATTTTAATCCCAGAAGGGAAAACGAAAATAGAGACAACGGAAGAGGAAATTATGAACAAAGAAATAGGCAATGGAATGAGGACAGAAATCGAGAATACCAGAATAGAAACACCACACGCTCAAATCAAGAAAACAGAAATAATGGTAGACAAAATGAACAGGGATATCGAGAAAACCGAAACAGATCCGACAGACCAAGAGAAAATAGAAGAGAGGTAAATAATACCCAGACAGAAGAATATGACGGAGAGAGAAATTATGACGAAAATATAAACAACAATGAGCAACCGGCGTCTTTTCACGACGGCGCTCACTAAAAACAAAAAAACAAACAGGAATCTTTTGTCACCCCAAGGAGTTTATTAAATTGGCAGGAAACAACGAAAAGAAAAATGGAATTAATTTAAAATTTGTGGATGGATTTATCAACGAGACACCAATTAAAATTATGATAGATACTGGATCGGAAATAACATTGGTCAACAGAAAACTAATAGAAGAAGTTAACTTAACGAATTTAATTTATAAAATACCTAGGGTAAATTTAGTGGGCGCAAACAAACGGACATTGGCAACTATAAATGAAGGCATACGAGTAATGGTACGACTGGGCAAGAATATGTATGCACTACAATGTGTAATAATGCCAAACATGTCACATGACATGATAGTAGGAGTGGACGAATTGGCAGAAAAACATGTAGTGATAGATTTTAAAAATAATACGATGAAACTAACAGAAGAAAAAGAAAAAGAACAGGACAAGGAACATGAGAAACAAAATACGGACGAATCAGGTAAAGAACAAACAGTGGAAATGAATTTGGCAGCGAAGCAAGGACAAAGAAGAAAAAGGAGAAAAGGTCAGAAAAAGATAAAAGAAAATGAAACCTGTGGCTCCTCAAAAGAAGAGTTGAGCCCAGAAGAAGAAAATTTGAGAGTATCAGAAACAAAGGAAACCTGGGATTCCTCAAAAGAAGAGACGGGCTCAGGAGAAGAAGAAATAAAGCAAAAAAATGAAAGTGAAAAGAATATGATTGAAACAGTGGTATTTGAAGAGGAGGTATATGCAAACGAGGATGCAGAATGCACGGTAAACATGTGTGAAGAATCTGAGAAAAAAGACAGAAAATTGATATGTGGAGAAGGGAAAGAAAAAGAATTGCGGTTGATGTTACGAAACTACGAAAATTTGATCAATGAGGAAAACAGAGTGGCTAAAAAGTACGAACATTCATTTGAGGTGAAAAACTTGGGAAATTTTCGATCAAAGACTTACCCGATTCCATACAAGTATCGACAAGAGGTGAAAGAAGAAATAAATAAAATGTTGGAAGATCAAATCATCGAAAGATGTGATTCACCATATGTTAACCCGATTGTGATAGTAAAGAAAAGCAGTGGAGAATTGAGATTATGTTTAGATGCCAGGAATATCAACCAGCACACTGTATCACAATATGAATCACCTCTAAACATCGAGGCCATTTTTGGAAGAATCACCGGGTCACACATATTTTCGAAAATTGACTTAAAACACAGTTTTTGGTTGATACCGTTAGCTGAAAAGTGTAGAAACTACACCGCTTTTTCTATTGATGGTATTGTCTACCGGTTTAAGGTAGTGCCGTTTGGATTGCAGAGTGCTTGTGCTGCACTCGTCCGAGCTCTACATACCATTTTGAATCGCCACGAAGATTTCATAGTTCATTATATCGATGATTTATTAATTTTTTCACAAGATACTCAGAGTCATCTGAAACACATAGAAATAATTCTGGAAGAATTGGACACAGCGGGATTGAAATTAAACATTGAAAAATGTCAATTTTTTCAAAAAGAAGTCATTTATTTGGGTTTTCAATTGGACACCAAAACAGTAAGATTATCCGAAGACAGAGTCAAGCTCATAGATGAATACCCAAGACCAACGAATTTGAAAACATTGAGAGGTTTTCTTGGCACGATTAATTATTTTAAAAAACTGATTCCCGATTTGAGCCAAAAGGAAATCCCTCTGATAAAGTTGCTTAAAAAAGGAATGAAATGGAATTGGAAAGAAGAACAGGAGGAAGCTTTCGAAACATTAAAACGAGAATTCGCAAAAGGAACGAAAATATACCACCCCATTTACAATTTACCTTTTATACTCCGAACTGATGCGTCCATACAAAAATTTGCAGGAGTTCTGTCTCAAATACAAAACGACCAAGAAGTGCCGATATGTTTTATATCGCGAGTGACTAAAACACATGAGAGAAAATATAGTGTTACAGAATTGGAGTTTGCCAGTGTACTATATTGCGTAAACAAATTGAGGTTTTACTTATTGGGAGCAAAATTCACAATCGAAACAGACCATGCAGCTTTAGTACATATCATGAAGAATAGATTAGTAAATAATAGAATACATAGAGGCATTCTATTATTACAGGAGTATGATTTTGAGTTCCGATATATAAAAGGAAAAGACAACATAATAGCCGACGCTCTAACACGGGATGAGGACACCGGAAAAAAGGAAACAATTACTCTACAGGTGGGACTAAATAGATTAATACAAGAAGAAGGGATATATTCGTTAAATGAGATAAGGACAAATCAAGAAGACCTAGAGGAAAGAGAGAAAAGAAGAGCGGAAATAGAAAATGACATATATTTTAAGAGAATAGACGGAAAGGAACTATATTTAGTGACACAGACATTGGCCGAAAAGATAATAAAGAAATTACATGAGGACAATGGGCATATCGGTAGCAGAAAAGTTTGGCTCGTTTTTAGGGAAAATTACATCAGCCGACAGGATTACCGCATTGCAAAGGAAATTACCCAGAAGTGCGATGTATGTCAAAAATATAAGAGTCGGAATTTCAAAAACGAAAATGTTGCCAAAAATATTGAAGCCCGAAACAAACTAGACATTGTAGCAATAGATATGTTAAGCGATCTAATTATGACCACTAAAAGGAACAAACATATTCTGGTAATGGTGGATGTGTTTTCAAAATACGTAAAATTATATAGTTGCCGCACCACAAAGGGGGAGGAAATATTAAGAAAAATCGACAATTTTATAGCCATAGTAGGAACACCAAAAAAGATTCTACTGGACAATGCAACGTATTTCCGAAATGATCGTTTCAAGGGACAACTTCGAGAACGAGGAATAGAGACAAATTTTGTCAGCATCAGGCATCCACAGAGTAATCCTTCGGAACGATTCATACAGGAAGTGACGAAATTTCTTCGCATTGCAACAGATGGTCAACATCGCCACTGGGACAGGAAAATGGCGGAAATAGAAAGGTATCTAAATACAATTCCGAGCACAGTAACAAAAGAGACCCCAGAATACATCATGAAGGGTGTACTGCCGATAAGGCCATGGGAAGACCAAGAGCCAAAAGAATATCAACAGGTGATTGAAACCGTACAGAGAAGATTACGGCGAAGCAACGAAAAATATATCCAAAGACAGGAACAAAATAGAAAAAGAAGACCAGTGACTTTCCAAAAGGGTGAAAAAGTACTCGTGAGGGCATTACGAGTATCAAATCTTCCTGGGGGCATTTGCGCAAAGTTGATGCCTGTTTTCGAAGGCCCGTACATCGTGAATAATGAAAATGGGATAAATAGTTATGAGTTGAGGCACAGGAACTCGGAAAAGATCCGAGGAATTTATAATATTCACGATGTATACAAATATCACGAATAAAAGACAGAATTACATGAAGTAGATAGTAAGTTAGGATATAAGACGTAGATTAAAGTAAGGAAATATACAGGGAGTTGGTTTTGCCTCGAGAAAATTTATGTAAAAATGCAGATAAATTTTATCGAATACAAGGCGGGGATTTGTTATATTTCTATTTGATATGAAAATTAAAATTTGATAATTATAGACAAAATTCAATTTAATATAAAATATT
Organism: Diabrotica virgifera virgifera; assembly: GCF_917563875.1. Lineage (NCBI taxonomy): Eukaryota > Metazoa > Arthropoda > Insecta > Coleoptera > Chrysomelidae > Diabrotica > Diabrotica virgifera. Next base: position 254,060,168 of record NC_065443.1, read on the forward strand.
TTCAATTTTCTCAACCACGGGCATATAAATTTAGAACAACCTGTATACAACAAATTGTTATATTTAATTTTAAGAAGTGATTAAAACGATACTCGGAACAATGCGCTTAAAATAAAACTAAAGTGAAATCGAAAATAGGTCATTATCGTTGTTCGCGGAAGGTGCAATCATTAGCCGATGCTAAAGAAGACTTAGTGAAAGTAGATAATAGATCATTAAATTTTGTAATTAGTAGAAAGTAATTTTAGAATGGGAATTAACTATTTTCTTTGAAATCCATTAAGCATATTTAGAAAGTTTAAAAATTGGTTTTGAGGAATACTGCGAATGAGAGTTGGTGGTGGAATTTTGATTTGTGAATCTGGAAGGGATATTTAGAAAGGAGGGGAATGAATGACAAATAGAGATCAGAACGTTTTGAGCTGGGGAGAAGTGAAGTCCAGTAGTAGACGGTAGTGTACGGAGAGTGAGAAAGCCGGTGTAGTTCCGTGAGTGTGTAGTATCTATCGTAGAACGAGAGGTAGGCCAAGTTGAGAGTAAAAGAACCTCCTTGAGCCAAGAGTTCCCGGTAGCTGATTGCAGTTTCGAAAAAGGTAGAAGACAGCATCACGACAGAAGCAGGAAACGAGAGCTATACGAGCTAGTTTCGGAGGAGAACATTACTGGAAGCCAGGACGAGGTTTTGATTGCAGCCAAGGATAGCAGGAAACGGGTCTTGTGTGAAGACATTCTCAGTGCACCAGAAAAAGGTCAGTTTCATTTGTTTGGACATGAATGTATGGGTTTTTCGTAGTAAATACCACATTTAAAATTGAAAAAACATAATCAATAATATCAGAAAAGCTTCATCAAACTTAAATAGAATTGTTGCTGATAAATCATAATAGTTAAATGTTAATAAAAACTTTCAATTGGAAATCAAAAGAAAATAAGATTCCCATGTATAAATGTTATGTTTAAGAATAATAAGATATAGCAAATATTAAGCAGTGATTGCCATTTAAATAAAATAAACAATATTTTGATTACAATTGTAACCCATATGTGTATTTTTTTTTACTCTTTTCTTTTCTATCCCGATTAGGAACCATTAAGAAATACTAGAAGCCACGAAAGTAAGTAATTAATTTATAATTCGCCCTGAGATTGAAAACATATTGATATGTGATCTGGTTAATTAATTGGATTAGTATTAATACATTGATTAAATTAAGTGACATATAAAATTATTATCTCATATCAATAATCAAGATCACAACAATATATATATATCCTACTGCATGGATTTTAATGAAATTTTGGGAATAGCCTCCACTTATCTCCTAATTCAAAGTCTACCCTATGCCGATGTGTGCTTTTATCTTGGGGGTGGTTCCCACCCCACCTCGGGGGTAGAAAATTTCTTGGTTAAAAAACCACAAAAGTGGCTAGAGAACTTAATTGTAAGCAAAAATTGTTTTATAATTTTTTTTGAAAACTCTATATTTTTTGAGTTATTCGTGGTTGAAAATTGGCCATTTTCATTGAAACAACACCTTTTCGAATGTTTTTTTGCAAATATCTTAAAAACTGTGCATCTAACTAAAAAAACTATGAAAAACATTTTTGTAGCTTATAAAAAATCAAAGAGACTAGTTCCTTCATAAATCTTCTAGTTATAATATAAAAAGAGATATCATCATCATCGGTGACCGCTGACAGCCCTTGGAGGACCATGGTCGCCCGTTGGGGTTTCTAGACTCTAAAGTTTTACATTGTGTAGAGGCCAGCCACACGCATAACTCCTCAAAAGTTCTAAACGATATTTATCTAAAATATTACTTTCTTGTTTCTATTTTGAGGAGGTCTTTTCGGCGTTATGTGTGTTTTGTTTGTTTGACTATAGCTGCCCATGTTTATAAAAGGAGATATGGTAGGTGAAAATAGTTTGTTTTTATGGTGCATGCTCAAATCGTTGTATTCAACTTGAAATATCAGACAAACGGTCGATTTTAGGTGTGTAATGTTACCAACACCTATTGTAGTGCTTAAAAAGATCTTTAAAATGAGCAATATTAAAGGTATATTGCATTCAAACTAAGCGAGATATGCTGCAAAAAACTTGATGATTAATGTATTTTAAGAAAAAATGAGACGTATATTTTAACCTCTCATACACCAGAATTTTAATGCACCATTTTACTTCTACAATTCCTTTTATTATAGTATTACGCACGGGCTCAAAAAGTTGGACGGGTTTAAAATGAATGGTTTTTGAAAAAAAATAAGATCAATTTATAGAGCGCATTAAGAGATACAATAATAAAACACAAAACAAAATTTTTATTCAACAAAATCCTACATTTTTGTGTGGTATCTTTTTTTTTCGTATCTCTTATCATTTTCGAGTTACATGGAGAAAAAGGAAGATTCTTAAGAAAATTTAAAAATGCGCTCTATAATTCGATCTTATTTTTTTCAAAAACTATTCATTTTAAACCCGTCCAACTTTTTGAACGTAGAAATAACACTATAATAAAAAGTATTGTAGAAGGAAAACGATGCATTTAAATTCTGCTGGATGAGCGGTTAAATGTACTTCACATTTTTTTTAAATTCAATTAGTCATCAATTTTTTTTGCAGTATATCTCGCTTAGGTACTTTGAATGTTGTGGACATTTATTGTTGCTCATTCTAAAGGTCTTTTTGGTCACTACAAAAGGTATTGGTAGACTTATACAACTAAAATCGACCGTTTCTCTTTTATTTCAAGTTGAATACACCGATTTCAGCGTGCACCAAAAAACAAACTCTTCTCACGTACCATATCTCTTTTTGTATTATAACTAGAAGATACATAAAGGATCACTTTGCTTTTTTATAAGCTACAAAAATGTTTTGTATAGTTTTTTTCGTTCGATGCATAGATTTTAATGTATTCGTAAAAAACCGCCCGAAAAGGTGTCTTTTTCAATGAAAACGACCAATTTTCAACCACGAATAACTCAAAAATTATTGAGTTTTCAAAAAAAAATTATTGAACAGTTTTTGCTTAAAATTAAGTTTTCTAGCCACTTCCGTGGTTATTTTAACCAAAAATTTGTACACCTCCGAGTAAGGGTGGAAACCACCCCCAAGATAAAAGCGCACATCGGCACAGGGTAGACTTTGTGTCTTGAGCTATTCTCTACTTATTGTGAAAATATCAAGTAAATTGATGTAGTAGGATGGAATTCGGAGCCAAATAGCCTCATTGACTGCCCTATACTTTCTCCAGGATTATATTAAAAAGGAGAGGTGACATTGCGTCTTTTGTTTCAGGTCACTACGTATTTCAAACGATTCTGAGAGTTTGTTATTTACCTATCCGTACTCTGGATCTACAGTCATTTACACATATTTTAACGAGCTGGATAAGTTTTTTTGGAATTGAAAGTTTTGCCATTGCATTCCACATCTAATCCATTTTAATACTGTCATACACTTGTCGAAAATCTATGAAGAGATTACGAATAGTTCTCTTGAATTTCCACCCATTTCAAGCAGCTGCCTCGGAGTAAAAAATATGATCGATGGTCGATCTATTTTCTCTGAATTCGGCTTGATATTTCCTATGAAATTTTCAACAAAGGGTAATAGGATATTCGATAGGATTTTGTACGCCGTATTAAGTAAAGAGATGGCTCTATAATTAGAGTACTTGGTTTTTTCTCCCTTTTTATGGATGAAGATTATTACACTTCCGTGTCATTTTGTTGGTATTTTCTGTTCGTTCCATCTAAGTGATATTAGTTTGTGTAACCGTCTATGTAAAATTTCTCTTCCATACTTAAGGAACTCGGCCGGTATAACTTCGAATCCTGGAGTTTTTGCGTTCTTTAATTTGTTAATTGCTTGCAATGTTTAGTCTATGTTTGTATCCTCTACCGGTAGGTCAATCCCAAGGTATATATCTTCTGCATGTTCTTGCTCTTGATGTATATGCATGTTAGGTAAATTTTAGAAATATTCTAGCCATGTTTGAAGCAGCTCTTCTTCGTTGAATTTATCATTATTTTTCCTGAGTACAGACATGCAGAAAGGTCTGAAGATTCTCTTTTCGTTTGACACCGAGTTGTAAAATGCTGGCCTAGATAGATAGAATAGATCATTATTAAACATTTTTTATTTCAAGTTGTTCTTACATTTATTGATTTTTCAAACACTTTAAAGATTGGATTTTTTATTGTGAAATCCCTTATTTTTAGGCTAAGAAGATGAACGTCGAATCCTTAAGGTCGAATCAACAACTGAAGAACGAATCGGCAGAGGTGAGGATAGCTAAAGCAGCAATCACAGTCTGTTTCCTGTTCGTAGCTTCTTGGACCCCATACGCTGTTCTGGCCTTGATTGGAGCATTTGGGGATCAATCACTTTTATCTCCAGGAGTTTCTATGATTCCAGCGTTGACATGTAAACTGGTAGCCTGTCTAGATCCATATGTGTATGCCATAAGCCATCCTAGATACAGGTAAGTAGGCTAGAATTTTCCTAGTACAATGGACATATGAACATAGTTTTTCACGTGAAAATATTGTAGCATTATTATTGGTTAATACTCTAATCATGATAGGGTCAAAAGATCCTTCTGAGGGCTTTTTTCTCCAAACATCTGAATTTAATTTTCTTTCCATTGCTTTTGTTAGTGTTTACATCTAACACCCATACATGAGCACCGATTTAATCACATTTTTATATCATCATCATCAGTGGCGTTACAGCTCTTTATGAGCCAAAGCCTTATTCAGAACAATCCTCCATTCGCCCCTGTCTCTAGCAACTCTTCTCCATGCCCTAATTCCAATAGATTTCTAATCATTTTCTAGGTTGTCTTGGTACCTAAGTCTCGCGGTCTTCCTCTTGTTCGTTGTCCTAGCGGCCTTCTTCGGTCAAAAACTTTTCTGACTAAGGCATCTTCCTCTCATCTGATTACATGACCTATCCATCTAAGGCGTGCTACCTTAATGAATTTTACAACGTCAGGTTCTCCAAAACTTCTATACAACTCAAAGTTGTAACGCCTGCTCCACAAACCTTGTTCTTTTATGCCTCCATATATTCGTCTTAGTATTTTTGGCTCAAAACGTTTGAGCAGTTCTTGATCATTCTGTGTAAGTGACCAAGTTGCTGAGCCATATGTTAGCACTGGTCTTATTAGTGTTTTGTAGACAGTCAATTTCAATTTTCTAGGTATTTTTGAGGCCATCTGTCTTCTTAAGCCATAGTAGCACTTATTGGCGAGCACTATTAATTATTTTTTTAACTTCTTCGCTGGCATTGTTATCTTTAGTTAACAGCGAGCCTAAGTATATGAAGGTGTCGACACCTTCCAGTTCTAGGTCATCAATTATTATTCTTGTAGGTGTCGGGTTGCTCGACCTAGTGCAACACATATATTTGGTCTTTTGAACATTTATATTTAGTCACATTCACTGTGCAGATGCTCTTAACGACCGAAATGCTTCAGTCAGAGATTCTGTGGACCTACCTATGATGTCTATGTCATCTACGTATCCGACAATTTGTACTGATTTGTTAAAGATAGTACCATTCGTAGTAATCTGGGACTCTCGAATTATTTTTTCTAATGCAAGGTTAAATAAAAGACACGATATTCCATCACCCTGTCTTGGTCCATTTTTGCAATGGAAGGGCCTTGAGAAATCGTTTTGGATTTTTACCATGCTCTCTGCACCTGTTAGTGTAAGTTTAGTTAATTGGACAAGATGAAACGGTATTCGAAATTCTACCATGGCAAGTAGAAGTTTACATATTTCTATTAACGGAGTCGTATGCGGCTTTGAAGTCAGTGAATATGTGGTGGGTGTAGACGCCGAACTCTAGGGTTTTTTTTAAGGATCTGTCTCACTGTAAATATCTGGTCCGTTGTTGATTTATTAGGACGGAAACCGCACTGATATCCTCCCACTATTTGTTCGGCGTAGGGGAGGAGTCTTTTGTACAATACCTTGGACAACACTTTATATGCCATATTGAGTAGAGTGCCACATTTTTATATACGTATCCTAATTTTTGATGTTCGTGTTAGGCTCTTGGATTTAACAGTATTGTGGAGCATGTAGATACATCCGTTTGCTGCCCGAATTCTCCATTTTATCTCTTTCGTGTACATCTTTCGATAACAAACAAATTGAATGAAAGTATAACATCAGCAGAAGAACAACAAGGTTTTAGGTCTAGAAGCTCATGCACTGACGCTATATTTATAATGAGGCAAGTTCAAGAGAAATCGTTTTGTGGATCTTAAAAAAGCATTGGACAGGGTCAAATTAAAGGACGTTATTTATTTGTTACACTCAATAGAGGTACCTCTAAGAATAACTAAAACGATCGAAAACATCTACCAGAACAACACAATAAAAGTAAAAGTGTAGTATGAACTAACTGACCCAATTGAAGCCGTCAATGGGATACGACAGGGGGATTCCTTGAGTCCTTTATTGTTCAACCTGATCATGGACGAAATAATAAAAAAAGTATGAACTAAAAAAGGATACTAAATGGGAGAAAAACAACTTGAAATAATCTGCTATGCAGACGATGCTTTACTAATCTCTCAAAGTGAAGATGATTTACAACGTATACTGCACCAATTTAACATAACCGCCAGAAAATTTAACATGTTAATTTCCCCAAAAAAGACAAAATGCATGGTTATAACAGCATATCTAATAGGATGTAAATTGGAGCTGGAAGGTCAGATAATAGAAAAAGTGATGGAGTTTAAATATCTAGGCATCACACTATCTAGCCACGGAAGGCTCAAAACAGAAGTGGAAGATCAAGTGAATAGAGCAAATAGAGCCACAGGTTGACTGAATGTCACAATATGGGGAAATACAAATATCGGAAAAGAAATGAAAGGTAGAATTTACAAAACAGTCATTAGACCAATAAAGACATCAACGGCAGAAACAGCGGAGATGAAAACTCTTCGAAAAATCGATGGTAAGACTCTATGGGACAGAGCTAGAAGTACAGATATACGACAGAGATGCAAAGTGGATAACATTAATAACTGGGTAAGAAACAGAAGAAGAGAATGGAATGACCACATAAGCCGAATGACAACAAATAGAGTAGTAAGGACAGCGAGAGACGGTTCCCTACTAGGAAGACGAGCAGTGGGAAGACCACGAAAACGATGGAACGACAACGTACTAGAGGCACATTGAAAAAAAACAGACAGTCATGTCTATACAAAAAGAAAAAGAAGATCTCTTTCGTGATATCGTTATCTGCGGTGATTGTCGCTCCGAGGTATTTAAAACTATTCACTCTTTCGAAGTTATAAGGGTCTATTGTTACATTTTGCCATATCGTATCTCATCTTTTTTGTCGGTTATGCACATATATTTGGTTTCTTCTGAATGCACATATCTATGGTTGATCTATAGAATAGAATAGAAATATTTCTGAATATATCACTGAAAATTATACAATTTTATGGACAAAGCTTAACATAGATTCACGAAAAAGATACTATGAATCTATTTTTTGAACCCAGCTGGAGATCCCCCTATGAAAGTGTCTAAAAAAGGTATTAGCCTACTTAAAATAGGATGTTCGATAAGATTTTGCATGCCGTCTTAAGTAGGGCGATGTTTCTATAATTACAGCACTTGATTTTTTCTCTCTTTTTATGGATAGAGATTATTACATTTCCATAACTACCTACTTTCGTTATTTTACCTACTTTTAAACGATGCACTCAATTGAAAATTACTTTGTTTTATATTTCGTTAATTACAATAAGGTACTTTTCTTTATTTTCAGAATTGAACTACAGAAACGGCTTCCCTGGCTGGCCATAAAAGAAGAATCTGATTCACAGTCAACGGTTACAGAGACCTCTTCACCTCCACCATCGACAGCATAATATTTGAAAATTTGACTGATTTTTTTACTTCTCAACAAAACCATGATGACGACTTGGCTATGTCAATGAAATAATGTCTGGTTATATTATGATTGTATAGTGATTTTTTAGATGTATATATACTGAAATATGTCTGTCACGTATCTTACCTTTCATATTCAAGGAAGAAATATTTGCCAAAAACTTTAAACCAAAGCCAAAGTCACAATATTCGATTAAGTTGGAAATTTCCTCCATGTGAAATACTTGAAAGTCTAAGTAAATGTGTTAAAACAACGTTTTATAATTAACAACCACAGAGAACTAGGCCTTCATTTTCTAGAGTCAAAAGGACAAATAGATATGAAAACTTAAAAAAAGAAACAACTCACAACTCATAAACATTCTTGATTCTTTGGAAGATAAATACATTTTTTATAAAATAATATTTTTTGTAAAATTTTGGATGTTACACTAAAAAATTTTTTACTATTATCGTTTAATATTTCTATATATATACATACGCATATTTTTTGTCCAAAACTATTCCTTTTCAAAGGAACACAATAAAACACAGCATTATTGAAAATATGTCGTTTTTATCAGTCATAAAACAACTTAAAATAATACACTTTATAACGAATTTAGGTTGCGGAAGGACTTAATTTTATCAAGCTCCAGAAAAAATTTATAGGCCTGGATCCCGCGTACCAAAAAAAGTTTATTAATAGCAAGCTGAAAATTTGTTAATAGCTTAATGGTGTCTAGTCGGACAAACTTTGATGTACGGGATCACTGGAACAGGGGAAATTCGAAAAAAAATAATTCTAATTCAAAGTTGGTTTGCCAAATCCAAATAAGTAGTTTCCATTGGCTTTATAATTAAAATTTTTAGATAATAATAATACCCCAAACACCTTTGCAGCCAAACAACAATGTTTGGCTGCAACATGATGGAGCTCCACCGATAGCCAATATGTATATGGCTTCACTCACAGACATAATTAAAAAGGATTAGAAGACCAAATAATATCAATAATACCATAGAGGTATTATATTATGTCTATGGCTCCACCTGCTGTACGACAGGTTAAGGAATAGGCTCAAAATACTCAAAAAGACTTTTCCCAGAAGTTGAATTGGAAGGTGTGGTATTATCGAATGACACATTTAGACTATTTCCTACGGGGTCACTTAAAAAATTCATACATAACAAAGCCTACCAATATTCAGGAATTAAAAGCTAGGATTTAGCAGTAGTAAGTATTTAGCAGCCAGCATTGTTGTAAAATGTATTGCAAATGTTTAAAGATCATATTGCTTATTGTGTTGAAGTAAACGGACAAAATTTTGAGCATCTGCTGTAACAGCCTTTAGTTTGTGTTTTTTAAAACTCTTTCTTTGCTTACCTAATGTAGATCTTCTTTTAACAAGCTGCAAAGATCTAAACATTTATCTGCAGTTGTTGCAGGTTTTCTACGGCATGATTTGGATAAAGCTTTTACTGTACCAGTTTCGTTAAACTGTTTTACTAATGTAATGATAATAGGTTTTGTTATTCATATCAATATAATTTCAATCATAGAAAATTTAAATTCATTCAATCATAACGGTTTAAATATATTATTTTACCTTGCCACCACTCCTCTCTAAGATGGGCAGGGCATGTGATATGCAGTAATAATAATCAGCTTCTTCTTCTTCTTCTTCTTTTTCTTAACTCAGGCAAAACTCGCTAGTCTCTGGCACTTGGTCATAAGACCTTTGTACCAAACCCTGTTCTTCTCCTTAAACTTAGTAAGTCCTGTGGTCTCAACGAAGGCCAACAGTTTTCTTATTGGTAGTTTTAGGATCTTTTCTGGTTAAAACCTCATTTGACCAGTGAAGTCCTGCCTTATATCACCTAACACACTGCAATGGCATAATATGTGTATGGTAGTTTCTTCTTCCATTTCGCACTTTTTGCACCGTGGTTCATTCACCTTACCTAGTTGGTATAGGTGATTTCTTAAACGGCAATGTCCAGTCACAATTTCAGTGACCGTTTTAATCTCTCGTTTATTGAGGTTCATCAAACTGTTCGAAAGTTTTTTATCAATATTCTTGATTATTTTTTTAGTCTGGATTTGCCCTTGGGTGGTTCTCCATTTATTTTGATGATTCGTTATCAGCTATTTCTGAACCTCGTTTTTCATAGCATCTTTAGTGATGCCACAGAAAGGTTGTGGGCCTTCAAAAGTTTCTCTCGAGCCTTGTTTCGCTAACATATCTGCTCGTTCGTTCCCATGCATACCTTCATGACCCGGCACCCATATTAAAGACACTCTATTGTCTTTTGCCAGGTTATTGAGGAGATCTTTGCAGTTTCTCACCAGTTTTGATTTGGTGAGAGGGTTCTTTACAGCCAGAATAGCCGATTGGCTATCTGTGTAAATGTTGATTCTCTTAGCGTTAGGGTCTTCATCAATGATTTTATCAATGCAGGCCACCAAAGCAAAAACTTCAGCCTGGAACACCGTTGTATGTTTACCTAGGCTGTAAGATTTATTATAGTTATATGTTTGCCCAAAGACTCCTGATCCAGTACCATGGGCAGTTTTAGATCCATTAGTGCCCATTAATATTTGTCCCCATTAATATTTGGGACTTTTTGTTCAGTTGATGGTATAATTGTGTTAATAGGTCTGTATCCCGCGTATGAAAAAAAAGTTGATTAATAGCAAGCTGAAAATTTGTTAATAGCTTAAGGGTGTCTAGTCGGATAAACTTTGATATATGGGAACACTGGAACAAGGGCAGTTTTAATTGTGGAACAGGTTAACAATTTGGAACGCTCAGATCACGAAAACGGCACATTTATTTTGTCCGACAGAACAGACTTAAACTCTCCGAACAGAGATTAAACTCTCATGCAAAAATCAGACTGCTATTTATCACCTGTAATAATTCCTGTCATTTGACATATTCTACATGTTCCACTCATTAAAACGCCCATTTGGTGATAAATAGCAGTCTGATTTTTGCATGAGAGTTTAAGCTCTGTTCGGAGAGTTTGAGTCTGTTCTGTCGGACAAAATAAATGTGCCGTTTTCGTGGTCTGAACGTTCCAAATTTTTAACCTGTTCCACAATTAAAACTGCCCCTGTTCCAGTGTTTCCATATATCAAAGTTTGTCCGACGAGACACCCTTAAGCTATTAACAAATTTCCAGCTTGCTAATAATCAACTTTTTTTTTCATACGCGGGATCCAGACCCATAATCTTCTCAATGAAGATTAGTTCTGGTGTCATCATATCTGAGTTCATCATAAAGATGGATTCCTCAAGTATAGTCCCAGTAATATTTGTGTGGCTATTCAATACATAATTCGGCCTCCAAGTATTGTTTGCTTTGAGTCTCAGGATGGTCATAAAGGCTACCGCCGAAATATATAATTCCAGCGGAGGGAGACCTGTGATAGCCTCTAATGAAGCCGTTTTTGTACAATTCAAGGCTCCTGTTATATTTAGAAGCGCTTGTCTTTGTAGAGTGGTGAGAGTGGTCACACAAGATTGAAAAGCCGTCTTTCTCAACCAGAGTACTGACCCATAAGTGACTGTCGGTCGTATCACTGATGTGTATAACCAACAGATCACCTTTGGTTTCAATCCCCAGGTTTTACCCACAACTCGTCTGCAGTTCCAGAAGAGTCGCTTAGCCCTATTGGTTATATTGGTAATATGAGTATTCCAATATTTAGTCTCGAATCCAGGGATACCCCTAGATACTTAACCTCATTGGTTCTTTCCAGTACCTCTCCAAATAATTTCAGCTCACTCAGTCCAGTAAACTTCATCTTATTTGTAAAGGCTACCAGTTTAGTTTTAGAAGGGTTCACGGAGAGGTTCTCTTTCAGACACCAGTTCTCTATGTAGTAAAGGGCATATCGCATCTGACACGCAACAGTGCTGGGAAATTTTCCCCTAGTTACTATTACAATATCATCTGCGAAACCCTGGACCCAGATTCCTTGGGCGCTTAGCCCATGAATAATCAGCTTATAAACAATGTGTTTTGGAAAAGACCAAATGGGAGAAGGACTCTATATAAAAGTAAAATATGATTTTTGCTTGCTTTCGATTCAGAGGGATGCAGCGACATCTCTTAAATGAAATGAAAAGTCCCAGATACAGAATCCACCATTCTAATAAAAATTAAAATGGTGAATAATAATTTAAATCTGAAACTTTTCTGATGGAAATTCTTTTTGGTACATCCTTAATCTGCGACTTTTACAATTTATAAGACCGCAGGCGACGAATATAGAAAACAAAAAGCACTATATGCAGTCACATTCCGTTTTTGTTCATCTAGAACGTCTAGACTCTATATAAAGCTCTATAAAAGGCCAAGAGAACCACTCTATAAAAAGGTGGAAAGATGCTGTCAGAGAGGATCTGAAGAAAATGAGAGTGACACTATTGGGACTGAGACAAATGGGAAATAGTGACAATAGTAAACGAGACAAAGATTCATGAGTTGTAAGGCCATTGATTATGACCCCAATTCTCGGTTCATCCATAAGTCATCTTCTAGGTCTCTTTCTCTCATTTCCTGATTACGTAGGACGGGGTATTCCTCTTGTCCTTCTACCGTGAGCGGTTCACATTAAGATTTGTTTTGGAAAGTGTTCTTCGGAACACTTTCTACATGGGCATACCATCTGAATTATCTGGTCCCTATACCATCTACTACCATACTTTGCACTTTCATAATTTCTCTTATTCTATTCGCTACTATCGCTAGTCTTTCCAGTCTAGATTTTCCTGCTGAACGTCAGCAGAAATGCATTTCTGTTGCCTAAAGTTTCTTCTTGTGCTGTCTTTTATTTGCCATATTTCACTGCTTTTGGTGATTACACCGAGTTGTCCACTTATATTTTCCCCCATTTTAACTGCCTATAACTTCTAAACACTTTAAGATAGAAATATGCGGTTTTCGATGAAATGTTTTATTTTAGTAAAAGTTTTGTCTGAATGGATCGAATTTTTTATATCGCTTTCAAATACGAAAAGAAAAATGGCGGATTTTTGAAAAAAACGTTGTTGACTTCCCAGTATATTTTTTTGTAAATTGAAAGAAAGGTCATTCACCTATCCAGCGATATAAAGTTTTTCAAAATCGGTTGTCAAATCACCGAGTAATTAATTTTTAAAATGAGCGGTGCAACGTGGATATCACATACCTAAATAACATAACTAAGCAAAATGATATTATGTTACGTGATTTCCACATTGCATCTTTCATTTTAAAAATTATTTGCTAAGTCATTTGACAACCGATTTAAAAAAATTTAATATCGCTAGATAGGTAAATGACCGTTTTTTCAAGCTACAAAAAAATATACTGGGTGTTTCAATAAAAAAAGTCAACAACGTTTTTTCTTCCAAAATTCCGCCATTTTTTATTTAAAAGCGACATAAAAACGGTCATTTACCTAAAAACTTGAAAAAACGGTCATTTCCCTATCCAACGATATAAATTTTTTTAAAATCGGTGGTTGAGTGACTGAGCAATTAATTTTTAAAATGAGAGATGCAATGTGGAAATCACATAACATAATATCAATTTGCTTACAGTAGGAAAAATGAAAGAATACCCATGAACGAACATATAAAACACGCTGTATTTTCCTGTCACCGTGTCACACAAAAAATTGGCCAGCGCAAGTACATGTAATTATTATTATTACATGTACTTGCACTGGGCAATTTTTTTTGTGACACGGTGACAGGAAAATATAGCGTGTTTTATATGGTCGTTCATGGGTATTCTTTCATTTTTCCGACTGTAGTTATGTTATTTAGGTATGTGATATCCACGTTGCACCTCTCATTTTAAAAATTAATTACTCAGTGATTTGACAACCGATTTTGAAAAACTTTATATTGCTGGATAGGTGTATTTCCTTTCTTTCAATTTACAGAAAAATATACTGGGTGTTACATTAAAAAAAAGTCAACAACGTATTTTTTCAAAAATCCGCCATTTTTCTTTTCGTATTTGAAAGCGATATAAAAAATTCAATCCATTCAGCCAAAACTTTTACTAAAATAAAACATTTCATCGAAAACCGCATATTTCTATCTTGAGCCGTTTAGAAGTTATAGGCAGTTAAAATGGGGGAAAATATAAGTGGACACCCAGTATTGTTAATAATTGTATTACGTATCCTGTGCTTGATATTATTATTAGATATTGACTATCCCAATGGGTAATATTTTAAAGCAAATTACTTTTCTTGCTTAGTTGTTTCTCTCTTCTATTCTGTCGTCTATCATTAAGATCAGAAGCTCTCTGATTAGATGGTCTTTAACATGATTTCTAACACTATCTAAAACAGATACGATAACATTATTTAATCTTACAGTTTTGTTAACGTTTGCTCCAGGATTCCCTGTGTTTAATGGTGGATAACAATTCATAAGTATATTTTTCATTTAATAGGCTACATCAGCGAGTCATCAATATTAATTCGAGAGATAGTAGCCGCACCGTTTTTCGAAAGTTCTGCGGACCTTTGGCAAAAGTGCCTCAGAAGTACGTGACGCTATCAGAAATGAAGTATAATTTTCTGATAATAATATACTCATAGGCGCGCTAAATGTTGCTAAAACATATTTCTCAAATTGGGCTCTGCACCGCCATCCTTTACTATATTACGAATATGTGTACCAAATAACTCGACAAAACATTCAAAATTAAAGCTGCAATCTTGGAACGCGTTTTCCGTTTTAATGACGTGCTGATGTAGCCTCTTAAGTAAATATAATGCACATTTAAGAATAGTCCTGTTCAGTATCCTTGATACTCCAGGGTAATAAGCTAGAAATAGACCATGTTCGGGACGGGACACTCAAAGATCCAGGTAGCTGACAACTTTTTTAGTTATTGTATCCGCTCCGAGCTTCGCTGGTATCTCCACCTACCTACAGGATTACTAGTATAACTTTTACCGGAAATTTTCTGGTAAGAAAAAAGTGTTGCCTATACTCTGTGACTTTCGCTGGTATGGCTGCTATCACCATCTAACGGTTGACTAGTGTTCCTATTTCGGCCGGAATTTTAAAGAGGACAGTAGAAAAGCAAATAATAGTTGTTTCAAACTTATTATTTAATTCTTATCGTGTAATATTTACAACGTAAAGAAGTAATTGGATTGTAATCGATAATTAATAGCAGTAAGTACAGAATTTATTATTCATAGATTTTGCTTATCGTTTTGACGTTTATGTTGACAACTAATATTAGAAAAAATTTATTCTATAAAAAAGTATAATAACTTAATATAATTACAGTATAATACTTCTTAAATATTATCTTATGAATGACAGTTAACGGCATCCTACGTTTGCTGTGATTGGTCGTTATCTTCACGCATTCAAATTTTGTTTCAGGATTGGATTGTAAAATTAAAACCGTCAAAATTCGAGAGTGTGCTAACTGATCCTTTAGCTCCTTTTCTACCGTTTTAAAATTAAAATTGTGTTTACTTACTTTTTTCTAATTGCATCAATCCATTTTTGTCGTTAAATCACCTTATGCTTAGCGACAGGAAAGTTGTAGAATATACAGTTACTATTGTAACCAGTATTTCGACACTCTTTAATACAACAACTTTCGTGAGACATTTAAAAGCTATAATATGCAACTCTTAATGCAGAACGTCAAAAAGGAAATTTCCAGTAAAGGTTTACAAACTTGTCACTACTCGCGCTCGCGAATTTTTCATTATCCCCTCTACCTACGAGCTCACAGCGTATACCTACCTGTTTACCAGGATGTTTTTTTACCAGGATGAAAACCTACCTGTTTCCTGCCTAGAGTTCGCGTCCGTTTTTTTAATTATTAACAATTTAGTTCAAAAATCGCGATTTTTTCGATTTTTTGCACCCCATTTAAAAGCTAAATAGTTGACATAAAATTACAAAATTTAATTTTCTAGAACATTAAAAAACCTTCAAAATGCCGATTTTTAAAATTTAAAAAGTTAATTTGTTGCTACGAAAACTGAAAAATAAGTGAAAATCGTTATTTGTTAATAACTTTTACTAAAACTACCTTAGAACTTTAGTGTTTCACCCAAAGTTGGGTATTGGGGTACCCAATACTTACCAAACCCTCAAAATTTGAGACCGATCCATTAATTAGTTTAAGAGTTATTCTAATTGTTTATCCCAGAGACCTTTATTTTGAAATAACATAAGACAGAAAATAATGAATATAGGGCAATTCTGTGTATGCCAAATGAACGTAGAAAACTAATACTATCAAAATGTACTAAAAAACGATAAAAAAATTATCTAATATAGTCAAAAATCCTAATGCCAAATTTGTGAAATTTTGTAGTTTAAAAACATTTAGAATAACTTTAAAAATATTTTCCGTAGAAAAAGTCATTTTATATATTAGAAAAGCTGGTATTTTACACGAATTTTTAAAAATGTAGTTCAATTGGTGACTGGTCGTGGTAATTGAAGGGGGAGCTGGGAGCCGACAAATGCACGAGTTCAAGAACTAAAAAAAGCAACTTAAAACTACTATCATTTTCTATATCTGGGGATCTACTGAATATATTTTGATGGTTCTTTTTTTAATTTGCATGTAATTTTTCTGTACATTACAAATATGTAATTTGTCTAGACATTTATTAATTAATAAACATTCTAATTTGTTTAAACAATTTTTGAAAAAATAATTTTTCCCAAAAATCCATGATTTTAATCATACTATCCCTATTAATCATAGGAAAAGTTAAGGTACACTTTAATAAATAAATTATCTTCAATAAATAATTATCTAATAAAAATCATTTATTTATTAAAGTGTACTTTAACTTTTTCTGTGATCATTAATGATACTTTGATTAAAAAGATAGATTTTTGTAAAAAAAATATTTTTTCAAGAATTGTTTAAACAAATTAGACTGTTTACTAATTAATAAATTTATAAACAAATTGCATATTTGTAATGTACGTAAAAATTACATACCAATTAAAAAAAGAAAGATCAAAATCCATTGAGTTGATCCGGAGATACAGCAAATTATATTCGTTTGAAATTGCTTTTTCGGTATTTTAACTCGTTGGATTTGTAGGTTCCCCCTAGTAATCGTTGCACTACATTTTTGAAAAATCGTAGAGGGTGCTGTGAAGGTATAATAATTGTGCAAATTTAAAAAAAAATACAAATCCCATTCTTTTAAATGGTATTAATGAGATTCCTTAAGTATTATAAACAAATTAGCTGTGAATTAAAAAAAACATATGGCTAACTTTGTCCCAAATGAGCCAAGGCTAAATTTTTTTATTTGAAAATTCGTGTTAAAATACTATATTTTCGAATATATAAAAATATTGTTTCTACGGACAACATTTTTAAAGTTATTCTAAATGTTTATAAACTACAAAATTTTAAAAATTTGGCATCAGAATTTTTGAAAAAACCTATTTTGTATAAATAAAATAAAAACCTTATTTTTTTTTCTTAATACATTCTGATACGATACTATCACTCTTCTACTCTACTTTCATTTGGCATACTACTATATCTTCATTATTTTTTGTCTTATCTTATTGCAAAATAAAGGTCTCTGGGATAAACAAATAGAATAACTCTTAAACTAATTAATGAATCGGTCTCAAATTTTGAGGGTTTTTAAGTACCCCAATACCCAACTTTGGGTGAAACACTAAAGTTCTAAGGTAGTTTTAGTAAAAGTTATTAACAAATAACGATTTTCCCTTATTTTGCAGTTTGCGTAGCAACAAATTAACTTTTTAACTTTCAAAAATCGTCACTTTGAAGGTTTTTCAATGTTCTAAAAAACTGAATTTTTTAATTTTATGTCAACTATTTAGTTTTTGAATGGAGTGCACAAAATCGAAAAAATCGCGATTTTTGCATTAAATTGTTAATAATTAAAAAACGGACGCGAAATCCAGGCAGGAAACAGGTCGGTTTTCTTCCTATAGGTCTACAATAACTAAAAAAAGTAGTCAGCTACCTGGATCTTTGAGTGTCCCGAGAAAATCCTTATTACCCTTGACTAAACGTGCACTATCATTTGAGTTTTATTAAAATCTCCCTATATAAAATAAATCAAAACCAATCAACCTGGACAGCTATCGATTAAAGAAATCTCTAAATTCCATTAAAAGAGAGGCTTAACGAGATTAGCTGGTTTTAGTTCAACCCTTATTCGATTAAGGAATTATTATAAAAACCAGATTTGGCTTTAACACCTTCGTCAGTTCGATACAAATCTCATGTGGGGGCTCAGGCATAGACATGGGGTTGCTCAACTGGACCATTTCTCCAGCAGCCAGGTATGTTAATTATTTTGAAATTTACAATAATTTTTTTAACATTTTCTTGCAGTTCCTCCTTCTAAGACCCCGTACACATGATAGCGCTTAACACCGCGTTTTTATGATAAACGCGCGTTTGCATGTGTATGACACCATTTGTTTCTTGGTAACTTGAAACGTGGCATTATGCAAACGAGGTGTTTAACATCCTCATACGTACGGGGTCTAATTCTATGTAAACTTATTATTTTGTTTCCCATTTTCTTTAATATACGATCTAGGTTAATTTTTTTTTTAATATAATCTCTATATTCTTTAGTCTTTAGTCTACACCTTTCTTGGCGTCCCGTTTTTTGCTACAAATATAAGTTTTACTAGTTATTTTGTATCCTTTTACCATATTTCCACATTATCTAAGTTTCCTAGTTTTATACTCCTTTGGGAGTATAGGACGTGATCCTCTTGAGTCTTCTTCCAAGTTTCATGTCAAGAGAAACAGCTCAAAATATTTTTAAACATTTGAATATACAAATATTACATTTTAGATGTACCTATTATTAGTTATTATTTGTAATTATGTATAATTACATGATTTTTTTATTGATGAATTTGCCCATTCTGATTTTTTTGCGATTTCCAATGTTTCTTTGTTTCCACCAGTTTTCTCCATTCTTCTCTGCCTTCTATTTTTTCGATCAACATTTTTCTTATGATCTTTCTACCTTTTTTTCTCTTTCTTTTACAGTTTTTGACGTTTACGTTTTCGTAAATGTTCTGTTGATTAGTATTCTGTTCCCCACTCTTTATGAGTAGAAAAGGAAACCGCACACATCTTATGGAAAATATAATGTCACTCAAATGAAATAAAATTTACATGAATCGATGCGTCCTGAAATTTCAATAATTTGATACCATTGCGCCAACTCTGTATTTTGATTAACAAGAGCGTAAATTGATAAAAATAAATCTAAAATCAAATAGGAATGTACGTGTGTCAAAGAGAGAAAAAGATCTTGTTATTCGCTTACTCCATAAATCTTTCTCGAGAGATTAAGGCAGAGGCTTACTCTTATCGTTTCCTATTATTATTGATAATAAAGTAGGTTAGCCGCTAGACTAATATTATTTATGAATGCCAGTTTTATGGACTTCAAAATGCGATTTCGATAAACTTTAATTACAATTAACGCCCTAATTAAGCAAAATTCAGAGTTGGCGCAATGGTATCAAATTATTGAAATTTCAGGACGCATCTATTCATGTAAATTTTATTTCATTTGAGTGACATTATATTTTCCATAAGATGTGTGCGGTGTCCTTTGAGATCACAAATAATTAATCAACACCTTTTTACCTGATTTTCTTGGTTGTTTTTTCTAGTACGCAGTACCTACCTAGTCACTCTTCACCTAAATCTTGCACCAATATAGACACGCAGATAATTATGCAGTATTCTATTACGAAAACATGTGCATAAGTCATTAATCCATAATCGATATGAATAAAGTTGGCTTAGTTCGACTTCAGTCTAACTTCTAGTGCAATTTAACACGTTGAATATAAGTAGGGGTACTCCTTTGTACTGCTTTGTCAAAAATCTTTCCAATTTACTAATATCTACCAATTTAAAAAAGTATGGTAAGTATACTTTATTTGAAAATACATTGTAGCACAGTTTTGTTACATAAAACTATATCGGTCTTTATATAGTACTGCCCAAAGCAGAAACATAAATATCGGTAACTAGTTGTCTCAGTTTTTACAAAAACTTATAAAAATAATATGATCACCCCGACAAAATTCGAAAACAATACAACATAACACATACATTTATAGGTCTGGATCCCGCGTATGAAAAAAAAGTTGATTAATAGCAAGCTGAAAATTTGTTAATAGCTTAAGGGTGTCTAGTCGGATAAACTTTGATATATGGGAATACTGGAACAGGGGCAATTTTAATTGTGGAACAGGTTAAAAATTTGGAACGGTCACACCACGAAAACGGCACATTAATTTTGTCCGACAGAACAGACTTAAACTCTCCGAACAGAGATTAAACTCTCATGCAAAAATCAGACTGCTATTTATCACCTGTCATAATTCCTGTCATTTGACATATTGTACATGTTCCACTCATTAAAACGCCCATTTGGTGATAAATAGCAATCTGATTTTTGCATGCGAGTTTAATCTCTGTTCGGAGAGTTTAAGTTTGTTCTGTCGGACAAAATAAATGTGACGTTTTAGTCGTGTGACCGTTCCAAATGTTTAACCTGTTCCACAATTAAAACTGCCCCTGTTCTAGTGTTCCCATATATCAGAGTTTATCCGACTAGACACCCTTAAGCTATTAACAAATTTTCAGCTTGCTATTAATCAACTTTTTTTTCATACGCGGGATCCAGACCTATTATTACACGACTAAAATAATTTATCTATTATCTTCTCTCTCTCTCTCTATCTCTCTCTTTCTCTCTTACTCTCTCTCTCTCTCTCTCTCTCCCTCTCTTTCTCTCTCTCTCTCTCTCTATCTCTCTCTATCTCTCTCTATCTCTCTCCCTCTATCTCTCTCTTAAAAAATGTATTCTTTTCTTAAATAATTTATTCTTTATTTAAAACTTTAAGAACTATGTATGCCCGGTACTATAAAACTATTTGACATATCCTTATGATACTTGGCAGAAAGTGTAGGTACTGTATATCCTACTAAATTACAAGAGGAAAAATGAAAGAATACCCATGAACGAACATATAAAACACGCTGTATTTTCCTGTCACCTTGTCATACAAAAAATAGGCCAGCACAAGTACATGTAATAATTATTAATACATTTACTTGCGCTGGGAAATTTTCTTTGTGATACGGTGACAGGAAAATACAGCGTGTTTTATATGTTCGTTCATGGGTATTCTTTCATTTTTCCGACTGAAATAATCGTTTCTGGCTAGTACCAGAGGCGTACGACAGGGGAAAGTCAATGGTTGACCCTTCCCAAATTCTACGTCGCTGATGAAACTGCTATTTTAGCATAATTTTTAGATTCTCCAATACTTTCTATGCAAATAATATACTCTTCATTTGTAAAGATAAAGCCATTAGTTTTTGAGATATTTGAAGTTAAAAATGAAAAGACACACTTATTTTGATTAATGTATTATGCTCCTTCGTTTTTAGCTTCAAATATCTCGAAAACTGATGGCTTTATCGTTACGAATGAAGAGTATGTTATTTACGTAGAAAGTATTGAAGAATCAGAAAATTGCACTATAATAGCAATTCCGTCAGTGGCGTAGAATTTGGGAAGGGACAACCATTCACGTTTGAACGTGTTTCACCAGAAACGTTTGTTTAACATAATATAGTAGGGTGGACAGTATCAGAACCACTTACCAAATTTCGTGTTGTTGTTCCATGCCTGTCAGGAAATATTCAAAAATAAATAAAATAAAAGTTTAACTTTGACACCCTGTATTTCGGTTACTATCAACTTTTCTACTAAGGTAAGCTAGCTTAAATCGATCTATTTTAACCACAGGAATCTAAGATTAAGCTATGGCCCATTCTTTACCAAACACCCTGCAAAAAGTAACTTTTACATATTTTGTCCAGTCTTGTAAAAAAGTACAATAAAAATTGATAAACCGTTTAATTTATATAAACATATATTTAAATCAACTATGTATTTACAATAGGGTGATGGACCCCCTTGACGGACGAATCCAACATCTGGGCTGGAATATACCAAATGAAGAGCTCATCCACATTCCAGAACATTGGCTAGCATTTCCTGATGTTGACAAAAGCCTTCATTTCATGCTCGGCATCATTTACTTCTTTTTCTTCATAGCTGCGATGACTGGAAATGGAATGGTGCTGTGGATATTTTCCTCGTAAGTACTAGTTATCGCACTTTAAAAATCATACGAATAAGCTGAATTTTGCCGAGAATATTATAGTCTAGGCGCCAAATAGAGGTCACCGTGTCCTTTTCAATTCTGATGGACAAACTCAACGGTTTCTTATGGATTTTTGGCTGCTGATTACGAATTTCGAGGGTGGAATTCGATCCGAGTGGTCAAAAAATTGTTATAAACAATTTAATTGTTTATAAATTGTTTATAAGGCTCTGGTTCATAAACTAAAAGAGATAAAAAAGAATGTTTCAAATAAAATTTGTTCGCTAATAAAAAACAAAGAAAAAACGTTTACTAAACTTAAATCCATTGATTAGAACTCAAGATATTGTAAAATTAGTGCACAATGCAAATTGCAAATTGCAAAATAAGTATTTTTCGAAGCTTTATCGATCGTAACTCGGTTTTTACGCATGCAAATGAGCCTTAGAAGGTCTCATCTTAAAGTTTAATGAATATGCTTCCAAAAAAAGTGTGTTAAATTACTTTGTCTTCATTTGTTTTAAAGTTATATCCGTTTAAAATTAAAATTTTCTTAAAAAAATTGTAAATAAATTTGTTTATAAGGGTTTCAAGCAAATTTGAGCTATAAACATTTGTACTTTAATTAAAAATAATGATAGAAGAACTCAAAAGGAACATTTTGAGCTTAAGAAAATGTTCGTATGTTTATTTTTGGCCAAAATATCGATATTTTAATAGCGCGCTCTGAGGCGCGAGATTGACTCACCGCGTAAAGGTTCACGAACAAAGGGCTTGTTTATATGTGGGCGGTTTGCCAACGTCGACTGCGCGGTTTACCTGTTTTACTTGATCTCACCCTAATGCCGCCTTTGAAGTTTCACCCTAATACCAAGAAAAACAGAGGGAAACAGGTAAACCGCGCAGTCGACGTTGGCAAACCGCCCACATATGGACAAGCCCTAATTTCTCGATGCAGATTATAATTTCTATGTATATTATATACGTTATCTTCATTTTTCATTTTTGAAGATCCTAATAAAATTATATCATATAATTTTTATAATTAAATCATCATACTGTACCTCGTACCACCTTTCATTCTATTTATTTTGTCTTCAATTTTTTGTACTAAATGAGAAAAAAAACCATTAAAATCTAATATTTCAGAAATATAACTAAAAAGTAAGTTGATATTATTTATTAGTACTATTTTTCCAAACATTATCTTTCATGCATCTGCATCGAGATATACAGAGAATCTCAGCTTTTTTACATTTGCATAAGTTCTTAGAGCAATTTTTACAGTTACATGGTGGTACTAAGTATGTTCTTGTGGACAGTAAAACTAAAACTTTCTGGGGCTTCAGAGTCTAATTATCTAGATCAGAGGTTCTCAATCTGTGGTACATGTACCACTGGTGGTACATATCATTATTGGCGGTGGTACACAAAACACAGAAAAAATTAAAATAGTAGTACTTACTAAGTATTGATAATACAATTTAAAAATATAGGTGGTACCAAAAATAATAAAAATAACTGTAGGTGGTACATCACTCAAAAAGGTTGAGAACCACTGATCTAGATGATATCCATATAAAGTGGATCTAGTTCTTTTGCAACATCATCAAGGCACGTCAATTGTGTGTATGCCGCCACAACATAAATGCTCGTCTTATATGCAATGATGATGCTGTAAAAGAACTCGATTCATTTTTATATGGATATCACATATTGGCTCATTTGCATGCGTAGAAGCCGAGTTACGATCGATAAAGCATCGAAAAATACTTACATACTTGACTGTGACCCGCTTTTGCGCCTCATAGCGCATCATTAAAATATCGATATCTTGACCAAAAATAAACTTACGAACATTTTAAAAAGCTCAAAATGTTCCTTTTAAGTTTTCTATCATTATTTAAGTTAATCACTTTTTTCACGTTAATCACGTTTCACTTTTAAGTTAATTAAAGTATAAATGTTTACAGCTTAAATTTACTTGAAACCCTTATAAACAAATTGATGTACACTTTTTTTAAGAAAATTATAACTTCAAACGGCTATAACTTTAAAACAAATGAAGATAAAATAATTTAACAAACTTTGTTTGGAAGCCTATTAATGAAGCTTTAAAATGAGATCCTCTAGGGCTCATTTGCATGCGTAGAAGCTAAGTTACGATCGATAAAGCTTCAAAAAATACTTATTTTGCAATTTGCAATTTGCATTGTGCACTAATTTTACAATAACTTGAGTTCTAACTGTTGGATTTAAGTTTAGTGAACGTATTTTTCTTCATTTTTTATTAGCGAACAAATTTTTTTTGAAACATTCTTTTTTATCTCTTTTAGTTTATGAGCCAGAGCCTTATAAACAATTTATAAACAATTAAATTGTTTATAACAATTTTTTGACCACTCAGATCGAAATCCCCCTCGAAATTCGTAATCAGCAGCCAAAAATCCATAAGAAACCGTTGAGTTTGTCCATCAGAATTGAAAAGGACACTGTGACCCCTCTGGCGCCTAGACTATTAATTTTGGGCCCGTTTCAAACAAGAAATGTAGCTGAGATAATTTTGAACAAAAATGTTATTATAGACGGGGCTGTACCGTCTCCCCCGTTAGCGAAATTATTCCGATTCGATTTTTTTTACACAACCTTACTCAAAAAGAGGTCTTTATAACAAATCCACAGGGTGCCAGTCGGTGCCGTGGTCGAAAAATTGTTTAAACAATTTTTTTAAACAAATTCACAAAATACATTTTTTCATTTCGAAATTTTTTTTTAGATAATTTGGTTAATTCTGAGCAATAAAGGTCTCTTGTCATTTTTCTCTAAAATTAACTATTGCGAGTTATACGCGATTTAGGATTTAAAAAAAATGCGAAAATGGCCATTTTCAAGGCTTAATAAGTCGAATAAAAATTATTATTATGAACGTCAGAAAGTGATCAAATAAAAGATTAAAATCCCTCCTTCAAGATCCTGAAGAAATTTTTGTCATTATTTTATTACAAAGCTGTTATTTTTAATTATTATTAACAATTAGCGCTATAGTCCAAGCTGTATCGTCGCCCTCGTTAGGTAAATTATTCCGATTCGTATTTTTTGCACAAACTTGCTCAAAAAAGGTCCTTATAACAAATCCACAGGGTGCCAGGAGGTGCCGCGGTCGGAAAATTGTTTAAATAATATTTTTAAACAAATAAAAAAAATCAATTTCTTCACTTTGTACATTTTTTTTTAGATTATATGGGTCATTCTGAGCAACAAAGGTCTCTGGTGATTTGTCTCTAAAATTATTCTTATGAAAGTCAGAAAGTGACCAAATCAAAGTTTAAATTCCCTCCTTCAAGATCCTAAAGAAATTTTTGTCATTATTTTATTACAAAGATGTTATTTTTAATTATTAACAATTAGCGCTATATATATAATATCTAATAATTTTTAATCTAGTTATTAGGTAAGCCTTGAAAATGGCCATTTTTCATATTTTAAATCGCGTATAAATCGACAATCAATTTTAGAGAAAAATCACAAGAGACTTTTTCTGCTCATAATGACCCAAATTATCTAAAAAAAAACTTTTGTTCGAAGTGAAAAAAATGTTTGTGAATTTGTTTTAAAAAAATTGTTTAAACAATTTTTACCTTGATTTGGTTAATAATAATTTCTGACTTTCATAATAATAATTTTTAATTGAGTTATCGCATTTTTCAAATATTAAATCGCGTTTAACTCGACAACAATAAATTTTAGAGAAAAATCACAATATACCATTTTTGCTCTGAATGACCCACATAATCTAAAAAAAATTGTAGGAAGTGAAGAAATTCACTCTTGACAAACTCTGTTTGAGTAAGTTTGTGCAAAAAAATCGAATCGGAATAATTTCGCTAACGGGGGCGACGGACGGTTCAAGCACCGTCTATTAGCACTTTCTGTGTATGTAGACTGAACCACTGTCGGAAACAATGCTTGAAGCGACCGACGATTTTAAATGTAAGTCACGAGCGCTAAATAAATTTCTTAAATGAAATTTGTATCAACTCGACGGTAAAAATTCGATATCTTTTGATCAGAGTGTCCTATCGACAAAAATCTAAATGGGTTTTAAAGAGAGAACAACTTTCGTATTAGACGAAGCAATAAAGCACTAAAATCGGCCTTACCCCCGAAAAAAAGGACAAGACGGATCTTAATAATTCTTTTTGCATTCGATTCGTGAATGCGCCAGGAAACTTTGTGACTCAGAGCCATTATATATTATTGAAAAACTGCATCCAAAAAAATGCATTCTTGAAGTGCGTCTCAAACAGACAATAAAAAAATTCAGAACTCGTCAATTATCGGCGGAAATGAGTTCAATTTTGTTACTTGGGGGTTTTTGGGGTCGCTGAAAACGAATATGACGTCAAAAGTGATCTCCTGAGTACCTGTTGCCAAGGGTACCTACTGTTTACCTCGTCATTAAAATTCATTAAAAAAATAGTCAAAAATCATTACTCGGGGGTTTTTGGGGCCGCTAACGATGAATATGACATCGGAAGTGATTTTCGGAGTACTTGGTGCCTAGGGTACCTACCTATTGTTTAGCTCTCTTGTGGAATGTTCGGCAAAAAATATATTAAAAAATTTGTCAAAAATTGTTACTCGGGGATTATTGCGATCTCCGGAATACCTTGGTGCCCAGAGTACCTACCTATTATGTAGTTATCGGCAAATTCATTAAAAAATTAACCAAAAATCATTACTCGGGGGGGTTTTGGGTCGCTGACGACGAATATGACATCGGAAGTGATCTACGGAGTACCTGGTACCCAGGGTACCTACTGTTTACCTCGCTTTCTGGAGTTTTTGGCAAATTCGTTAAAAAATTAGTCAAACACCATTAGTTACGTGATAAACAGTAGGTACCCTGGGTACCAGATACACCGGAGATCACTTCCTATGTCATATTCGTCGTCAGAGACCCCAAAAACCCCTAAGTAATGAGTTTTAACTAATTTTTTAATGAATTTGCCAAAAACTCCAGAAAACGAGATAAACAGTAGGTACCTACCCTGGGTATCAAGTACTCCGTAGAGCACTTCCGATGTCATATTCGTCGTCAGCGAGCCAAAAAACCCCGAGTAATGATTTTTGGCTAATTATTAATGAATTTGCCGAAAACTCCACAAGACTAGGTACACAGTAGGTACCCTGGGCACCAGGTACTCCGGAGATCACTTTTGACGTCATATTCGTTTTCAGCGACTGAATTCTGAATTTTTTTTATTGTCTGTTTGAGATGCACTTTACAAAGTTTCCTAGTGCAATTCACGAATCGAATTCAAAAACAATTATTATTAAGATCCGTCTTGTCCTTTTTTTTTCGGAGGATCAGTGCTTTATTGCTTCGACTATACAGAGTCGGTATTTTCTTATCGATGGTATGGGCCTTTAATAAGAGCAACAAAGAGACATGCATTTATTATACATTTAAAACGGGTTAGAAGATATTGGGCGGCCGAAGTAGGAAGGGTCACCAAAAAATTTCGCGTTGTAGGCATGGCTTTGTCAGACAGCGTTGCCGAATTTGGAAATTATCAAAAGAAAATATTAAAGTAGAAAAAATAATATAGTTAACTTTTTGTAAACAGATATACCTAATAAACAAATTGAGTTATAATTCAACGTTTATTTTTTTACTTATATTTTTCTTTTAAATAATTTGTTTAGTAGATGTACTTATTTGTTCACAAAAAATAATATAGGTACAGTAATGAGTGCGCTATTAAGAACCGGCAAAATAACTCAAAAGATGGAAAGCATAATACGTTGTGAAATAAAAAGAGATGAAACTAATAGAGATGTAAAATTATCGATAGGAACCTATAAATTTACATAACATTACATAGTTTCGCACCTTTAGACATATCTGAGGAGTATAACAAATCTAACCGTGACAGGAGAATTTTATAAAATTCTAAATGTTTTCTGTCACAGACGTCTAAAGGAGGGAAACTATGTACCTGATGTAATGTAAACTTATAGGTTCCTATCGATAATTTTACACATCTACTAGTTTCATCTCTTTTTATTTCACAACGTATTAAGTTTTCCATCTTTTGCGTTATTTTGCCGGTTATTAGCGCGCTCATCACTGTATTATTATTTTTTTCTTCTTTGATGGATAATTACGCATGTCTGTCTCTCTCAGAGACTTTGTAAACACAACTTTTCCGTCATTAGATAAGACAGGACAAATGAGCTGTCGAATGAAAGTTCATTACCCAACGATCTTATTAAGGTGAGAAATTTAACCTTGCACTTCCAGTTTTAGAGTTGAAACTTGAAGTACTATTTTAAAGTCGCCCAATAAATATTATAAACGACTTATTATTGGATGCGCTTTAGCAAGACGAAAAACATTATATTTTACCGGCTTTGTGCAAGTCTGTCCGTCCGTCTGTCTATCGAATATAACTCCTACGTTATTAAAACACTCAACTCCGGTAGCAAGATAATCATGCCTATTCTGTAACTCATTTCGATGATAGAAGTCAGTAAAATCGAATAGAAGTGACCAAGTCGAATAGAAATAGTCCAAATCCGTATTCCATAACTACTTCGGAATCTCTACAATCGTAATGTGAATAGAAATCACTTCGACAGCATTTACCCTGTCGAGATGAGATTTCGATTATCGGAATTGTGGTTGACGCAAGCGCATTTTGTTTTGTTTTGACGTTTATATTTTATATATATAAAAATAATTAATTACATACTACTTATTTATAATTATTTATAGTATTTGTACCTTTTTTAGCTGCTTAATTTTTAGTCTGTGGTGTTATTTGTTTAGAGAACTATATATATTTCATTTAGACATGTTGTACGAGTATGAATAATTGGACCTAACCTTATTTATTTGCTACTTGGCGTCTGAATGTTTCCCATTCACATTGTTGCCATATTTTGTTCGCATATTTCTTGTACAATTGCAATCAATGGTATAATGCACAAGAATAGCATACGATAGACTTCTTATGCGTTAATTGATAAATAAATATTATACCAGTATATTTGTATATTTATCAGTCAACGCTCATAGTCTGAACAAATTATAGAAAAGATGCCATTTTTGGGAAAAGCTGTTTAGCAGTTATTTCAACTGGAATCGAATCTTAAAGATTGCATATTATTAGTAATATCAATTTTAAATAATTTATTAATAATAATGAATTAATAACATCAATTTAAATTTATCTTTGATTTAAAAGCATTTATACTTCTTATCTTCACTTATCTTTTTTATTTATCAGTTTATCTTCTTTTTTATATCAATTTTAATTAACTTTAATTTAAAACCATTTATCCTCTTTTGAGCTTTTTGCATCCAGTATTTACACGAATATTTTATTTACTTCTCAAAACTTTGAGGATAGTATGAAGAAAGTATGAAAACATTGAGGAAATGGCAACGGTGTCATATTTCAAGTAACAAAATAGGTCACAGAACACAATTTCGCTGGTTACTGCGCGGTTGCCACCTCCTCAGAACCGCGTGAAATAGAAGTCAGAGATTTCGATTACGATATGAGTTACAGAATACCGATCCAAACACAAAAATGACGCGATAGATATCAAACATTCCGATTTTGGGTAATTACGATTCGACTTGGTCATTTCTATTCGATTTGTTAAAAGTTACAGAATAGGGCTGAATATAGCAGAAGACCTGAAAGCTACGGGCGTGGAGAACTGGACAGAGATTGTCTAAGACAGAGAAGAGTAAAGGCATGCTGTCGAGTGGGCTAAAACCCACGAAGGGTTGTAACGCCACGTAGTACGTAGTAAGCATGAGGTGTCGAATTAAGGATGGTATTAAAGCTGAGAAATTGGACTTCACACTTCCGGTTGCAGAGTTGAAACTGGAAGTAGTGTTTTAAAGCCGCCGAAATAGTACAAGCGACATATTATTCGATGCGCTTTAGCAATACGAAGACAAGGTATCAAATTAGATCTTATAACCCAAAGATGGTATCAGTTGCAACCGGAAGTACTGTTTTAAAATCACCGAAATAGTACAATACATTTGTTTTCGTCTTGCTAAAGCGTGTTAAATAATACATTGCTTGTATTAATTCGGCGTCATTAAAACCGTACTCCCGATTGTAACTCTATAAACGGAAGTCCGAGGTCAAATTTCTTACTTCTAATGCCATCTTTGGGTTATA
Organism: Diabrotica virgifera virgifera; assembly: GCF_917563875.1. Taxonomy (NCBI): domain Eukaryota; kingdom Metazoa; phylum Arthropoda; class Insecta; order Coleoptera; family Chrysomelidae; genus Diabrotica; species Diabrotica virgifera. The sequence goes on from NC_065443.1 coordinate 254,090,523, forward strand.
AGTTCTCATTCGACACATCATTTGTCATTCTATTTTTTGTCGGACGGACTGACTTGACTAATACCGGAAGCACCTTGCTACGGCGCGTCGAATAATATCTCGCTTGTACTATTTCGGCGACTTTAAAATAGTACTTGTGCGATCAAGTTTCTCACTTTAATAACATCCTTGGGTTAAGAGCTTTCACTCTTACACCTCATTTGTCCTTCTGTCTGATCTTATGACGGAAAAGTTGTGTTTACAAAGTCTCTGGGACAGAAAAACTTGTATAATTAAAGTAGAAAACATATTATATTAATTTTTGTTAACAAATAGTGTAGGTACTAACCAAATTATTTAAAACAAAAAACTAATAAAAAAATAAACGTTGAAATATAATTCAACGTTTTCACATTTTTTAAAATTGGCGAAAACAATATTTTTTACTTAAGTTTTTTTCTTTTAAATAATTTGTTTATTATATCTGTTTACAAAAAGTTAAAATATATTATTTTTTCTATTTTAATATTTTCTTTTGATAATTTCCAACTTTGGCAACACTGTCTGAAAAAGCCATTACCTACGACCCGAAATTTTTTGGTGACCCTTCCCAGTTCCGCCACGTTCGACCGTCCCACATCTTCTAACCCGTTTTAAATGTTTAATAAATACATGTCTCTTTGTTGCTCTTATTAAAGGCGCATACCATCGATAAGAAAATACCGACTCTGTATGTACATTTTGCATTTTGCCGAAAATGAAGTCAGTTTTTATAAAGGTGCCACATAAGTAAGCGTTGCGCAATTTTTGTCAATTTTTTACGATTTTCATGAGATCATTAAAATTTATCATTAATTTCTCTAGTAATCTATAGAGCCTAATCTTCAATATCTATAACATGAAATTTCGATTTTGAGTTTTGGCTGCAAATATGAGGCATTTAAAATATGCCTAGAAAACGCTGAATTTTAACTTTCGCATAACAATTTAAAACGTATAAAACGTATAAAACTGCTTCTTTTCGACAGGGCTTTTCATTCACAATAATTTGTTTCGAGCTTCTTTCATATTTCATATAATCCGTGTATCTTAATAATATACACAGATTATACAACATCTGACAGAAGCTCGAAACAAACGACAATCGATGAAAAGCCCTATTGCACAAGTACGTTTTTCGAAATGACATAACTTCAGCTACAAATTCGACCCAATTTCTTCTTCGTGGAAGTTTTTTCCGTTATGTGAGATCATTTGAAATGCCAAATAAAGTCAGCGTTTTTACGCATATTTCATAGACAATCGAAATTTTATATTAGAGGTTTTTAATATTAGGTTCTTTCAATGGATATTCCATAGTAACCTGTTCATGGAAGTAATAAATTTTATTGATCTCATAAGACTCATAAGACAAAAATCGGCAACTTATTTAACAGCTTGCAAGATGCAACTTCTTCTTTTTCTTCTTCTTATACTTGTTGTAGATCTATCGATCTGTTAATTCCGACATTGAAGTATTTCTTGAGAGGTAGACTGCCAGCTATATCTCCATCTTTTTGGTGGTCTCCCCGATGGATGCTTGCCAGCTGGTTTTCCTTCTAGCGCAATTCTTGGTAGTCTGTGCTCCTCCATTCTTTTTATATGACTGAACCATTCTCTTCGTCTTTGCCTACCCCATCTTACTATAACTTACAGGCCACATTGTTCCCTGATGATGTTCTTTCGTATTCTATCCGTTCTTGTCTTCCCTGCTATTGCTTAGTGTCTTCATTTCGGTTGTTCGAAGCATGCTTTTGGTTTTATGCAACTTATAATAAGCAACTTGCAGTGTGCAAAAGATACACTCTTCACCTTTAAATGGCTTTTTGATTTTTGTCGATAGGACACTCTAATCAAAAGATATTGAATTTTTACCGTTGAGTTGATAGAAATTTTATTTAAAAAATTGTTTTCGACGCATGTGACTGACATTCAAAATCGCCGGTCGCTTCAATCGTTGTTTCTGAGAGAACGATTTATTTTACGCAAAAAGTGCGAATAAAAATTTTTGTTCAAAATATTCTCAGGTACATTCCTTGTACCTGATTTTATTGTACCTGTTTAATTGTACCAATTTTTTGCCATCCTGGTAAACCTATGTTTTTCGTCTCCCCCCCCCCCCCACTTTGATTTGGCTTTTAGGGGAAATAAGTACATGGGTAGGAGTGGCAAAATATTTTGTATCTTTTTGGAGTCCCAAAATTGATATTCTCAGCAAAATTTAGCTCGTTCGTACGATTCTTAGAGTTTTTTGAGGTTCCAGTGGCCTTTTCGTCTCTGACGATGAGTATGACCTTTTTGTTTGACAATCTCTAAATTTGTTTTATTTTAGGGCAAAATCTCTTCGAACAGCGTCTAATATGTTCGTGGTAAATCTAGCCTTCTGTGATTTCTTCATGATGCTGAAAGCTCCAATCTTCCTATACAATACCTTCCATCACGGATATGCTTTGGGTCATACGGGTTGCCAGATTTTCGCAGCTATGGGATCGCTGTCGGGAATAGGTGCTGGAATGACAAACGCTTGTATAGCCTACGACAGATACACAACAATCACCAGGCCGTTTGACGGAAAAATTTCTAAAGTGAAGGCTTTTTTAATGATCATCATGGTATGGATCTACACTGTACCTTGGACGATTTTTCCTTTATTAGAAATTTGGGGACGATTTTCTCCAGGTAAGAGTAAAGGGCGTAGCCGGGTAAGATGATGAAAAATGCCCCCAACTCGATTCGAATTGCATATAGGTCAACGTTTAGCACATATAGAGAAACTCACTTTCTGAAATTTTTAGTCCCCTAGGTGGTCACGTGACCCACCTAGAGCCTAATTAGGCTTTTTATGTTTTTATTTTTTATCTCAGCCGCATCGAGAACTAGCGAAAAATTTTAAATAAAAAAGTTGTAAGTTTCAAAAAGTTCTGTCCGAAATTTTTTTTTTATTTTTTGGCCGTAAATTCAAATTTTAGGACGATTTTAAAATTTTAAATAAATATAGAAAATAACTAAGACATTCGTCTCACGAAAAAAATTTATAACATGTATTTTTGCATAATGTTTCACCCTGAATTTTTTCAGATTTTTAAAATTGGTGAAACGTACTTTTAAAAATAAAAAACAGCATTTTTTCACTTTTTGATATAATTTTATACAGGGTGTTTAAAAAAAGTCACACAGTCATTAGTACAGGTAAAAAACTAAAAAATAATTGGGGTTTGCTTAATAAAAAAATTTTGTAATGTCATCCATTTTCAAGATACAGGGCGTTGAAGAAAACAAAATTTTACACATTTTTTACGATTTTGCCGAAACTACTGGCATTGTAATAAAATTTGGCAGGTTTTAAAAGGTAGTTATTGTTCATTTTTTCACATACGAATTATATATTATAATTATAATTGTATTATAATAAGAATTTTATATTCATCATTGGCGCGCATACGGGTAATGTCTGAATTTTTAAAGAAAAAAGATAGTACGCCACTGACATATTTCAAATTAACAATCAGTTTTGAATTTCTCGTTCAATTTTTGACAAAAAATCTATCTTCCCATTTTTTCATACGACGCGCCATTTTTATGCAAGAAATAAAATATTTTAATCCTTAAAAAGTATTCGAATTTCTATGTAAGTTTCTATTGGGACCGTGCAAGTTCGGCAAAGCGACACCTGGTTTCTACGCTCTGCAACTTTATTCGCACTTTTAATTATGTTGGTCAATTATATTAGTCTTGGTTACTGGATAATTTTCAAGGACATAGTCCAAAAAATAATAAGAAGAAAAATAAGATTCAGGTTATGTTATTAAAACGTAAACAATTGTATGAAGTAAATAAAATTAGTTATTAAAATGCAGTACTGCAAGCAAAATACAATTAATTAAATTTACCTTTATATAATAATTGCATATCATATCAATATTATGGAGCAATATATAATTTTTCTTCTTCAATGACAGTAGTTATGAAATGTACGTCAATTTGACAATTTCAACTAACAATGAATTATTTAAGAAAGTTGCAAGATTTCTCCACTGTTCGCGCACGATCGTTTCTTGTATCCCTTCCAAGTACTTGCACACCGCGAATACATCTACATTACACTCATAATATTATGTACATCCATAGAAAAACTTAATTCCAATACTTTGTAAGACAATCTAAATTAAGACTGTACATGTCAATTATTCGCCCAGTTGTTACATATAGGAGTGAAACATGGACTCTACATCAGCGAGAAATAAATAAATTGCTGATATTTGAAAGGAAAGTCCTCAGAATGATATTTGGTCCTCAAAGAGATGAGTTGACAGGAGAGTGGAGAAGGCGCCGCAATGCTGAATTGGTGACTCTATATGGTACTGAAAACATCGTCAGACATATAAAAGCTAATCGGATAAGATGGGCAGGTCATGTAGTAAGATCAGAGGAAGACAGAGTGCTAAAGACAGTGTTCTTCGAGAGACCAGACGGTAGAAGATCAGTGAGCCGTCCCAGAAAAAGATGGAAGGATGATGTTGAAACCGATCTATCTAGGATTGGGGTACAACAATGGTAAATCGAAGCGCAAGATCGCAGACGATGGAGGGCCATAGTGGATGCGGCGAAGACTCACCCCGAGTTGTAAAGCCAGTCAAGAAGAAGAAGAAGAATACTTTGTAAGGATTAAAATATTTTATTTCTTGCATAAAAATGGCGCGTCGTATGAAAAAATGAGAAGATAGATTTTTTGTCATAAATTGAACGAGGAATTCAAAAATGATTGTTAATTTGAAATATGTCAGTGGGGTACTATTTTTTTTCTTTAAAAATTCAGACCAAAACCCGTATGCGCGCCAATGATGAATATAAAATTCTTAATTGTATGTGAAAAAATAAACAATAACTACCTCTTAAAACCTGCCAAATTGTATTACAATGTTGCCAGTAGTTTCGGCAAAATCGTAAAAAATGTGTAAAATTTTGTTTTCTTCAACGGCCTGTATCTTGAAAATGGATGACATTACAAAAATTTTTTATTAAGCGAACCCCAATTATTTTTTAGTTTTTTACCTGTACTAGTGACTGTGTGACCTTTTTTAAACACCCTGTATAAAATTGTATCAAAAAGCGAAAAAATACGGTTTTTTATTTTTATTAAAAGTACGTCTTACCAATTTTAAAAATCTGAAAAATTCAGGGTGAAACATTATGCAAAAATACACGTTATAAATTTTTTTCGTGAGAACGAATGTCTTAGTTATTTTTTATATTTAATTAAAATTTTAAAATCATCCTAAAATTTGAATTTCCGGCCAAAAAATAAAAAAAAATTTGGACAGAACTTTTTGAAACTTACAACTTTTTTATTTAAAGTTTTTCGCTAGCTCTCGATGCGGCTGAGATAAAAAATAAAAACATAAAAAGCCTAATTAGGCTTAGGTGGGTCACGTGACCACCTAGGGGGCTAAAAATTTCAGAAAGTGAGTTTCTCTATATGTGCTAAACGTTGACCTATATGCAATTCGAATCGAGTTGGGGCATTTTTCATCATCTTACCCGGCTACGCCCTTTGTCTATATGCAGAGTTTACAGGAATTTTTATTTATGTAATTTACCTAATTTATCTAATTGGGAAATACATTTTGTATTTTAGATAACGACCTCTAAAGTGGAAGTCGAAACGTCAATAAAATCATGTTTCAAGTTAAATTGTGGCTTATTTTCCAATTAGAATAGTAAATTACATACAGTAGGAAAAATGAAAAAATACCCATGAACGAACATATAAAACACGCTGTATTTTCCTGTCACCGTGTCAGACAAAAAATTGGCCAGCGCAAGTACATGCAACAATTATTGTTACATGCACTTGCACTGGACAATTTTCTTTGTGACACGGTGACAGGAAAATACAGCGTGTTTTATTATGTTCGTTCATGGGTATTCTTTCATTTTTCCGACTGTAAATGCCACCAAGAGATAGCCTCAGCACAATATTTTTATTTATTTTTAGAGGGCTTTTTAACTACTTGTAGCTTTGACTACTTGACTAGGACGTTCAATAATAAAGTATTTGTTGGTACCATCTTTACGTTCTCATATGTCCTCCCAATGTCACTGATCATCTATTTCTACAGCCACATCGTTAGCAAAGTATTCAGCCACGAAAAAGCGTTAAGAGAACAGGTAAACTTAATCTTCTAATGCTGTACTAAATACTTAATAATTCATATTTTTAGGCAAAGAAAATGAATGTAGAGTCCCTTCGAGCTAACCAGCAACAACAGAATGAATCTGCGGAGATGAGGATAGCTAAGGCTGCACTGACTGTATGTTTCTTGTTCGTTGCTTCCTGGACACCTTACGCTGTTCTGGCTCTGATCGGGGCGTTCGGGGATCAGTCGTTGTTAACTCCTGGAGTGTCCATGATACCTGCATGTACTTGCAAGCTGGTAGCTTGTATAGATCCTTATATTTATGCCATCAGTCATCCAAGATATAGGTACGTATAAAAAAATAATGTATAAAAAGGACAATATCTGCCATAAAGTCATCTTTCGACAAAGTAAATGATGGGTAATCAACTCGGAGTTTATAAATCATATTCGATATGTTGACAACACAGAATTATTTGCAGGAATACCAAAGGGCTTACAGCGGTTACTGGTTGACATGGTTACTACCTACAATAGCTACAGGTAGCATCAAAATCAATATAAATAAAAGCATCCTCCTCCTCTATATTTTCTCCTTTGTAAGAAAAGCATATTATATGGTATTTAAAATAAGACTGCAGTACAAACCACTCATCTCAATATAAATTATACTCCTATCGAAAAGTAACAAACTATTCGTTCATTTATGTTCAGAGTTGCAGAATAAACGTTCGGCGAAATCCATATCTCGTTATTGTACACTTCTTAACCATCAAATATACAGTTCATTTAAATCGGAGTAGTTTCTTATAAAAAATAGTTGAAAGACTGATAAGTTTGTACACACTTGAATGAATAGAGGAAATAAAAAATGTAGTATATCAAAGTGTGTAAATAATTTATTTCTTTAGCTGAGCGCTTTCGACATAAACGTCATCATCGGAGCTAATGCTAAAATAAAAAAAGAGGTCTTGTAAGAAAAAGAAGTACAAAACTCTTTTTTTACTTACGTCAATTGTTAAAAAAGTACCGCTACAAAATTGAGGTGTTAACATTTGCATCTTGTGAAAATAAATTTTGGTTTCTCATAACATTATAAGTTTCTTATAACATCTCTGGTCCTTCGAGCTGGATCGATTATAACTTTTTTGGTCCTTCGTCCGGACGTATATCAAGTTTTACTGTTCATTTAAGGCGACAATTGAAAATAATCCATTCAAGCTAAATCCACATTCGACAATTTGGCGTAGCGGTTTGCTCTGATTGACTATTTCAAGAATACAGGTCTCAACTAGACCGATCTTCAACTATCCAGTTGTCCCATTGTACGCCCATCATTAATTTCGGTTCGAGATTTGGAAGTAAAAAATTACTTATTTAAAATGGTTTGGCACCGATTTAAAATTAGTATTTCATGTTATTTTAAGAAAAGTTCTAACGTATTGTAGGAACTACAGTATACGAAAGAGAATACCAAAATAATAGAGGAAATTAACCAAATATGGAATAGTGTCCTAATATGGAATTACTTGATTTCTCCGAAACTATAAGTTGGAAACGCATTACAAGACCATCTTCTATTTCAGTCACTCTCTTTATTATCGCATTCACACCTCTGTGTCAGATGCGCGAACGATACATATCTGGCAGGCGCATTTTGTTTTATCGTCTCACAGAAAATTTCATAGGTATATATTTAACGAGTGCCTATTATTGGTTATTATGCATGAATACAGACTTGTTATGCAATTGAGTATATCGATAATACCTTTATTTTAATATTTTATGACACTCTGTAATTAAAACATTACTACTTAAAAAAATGTTAATAATAGTTTGAACTAATGTACAAATCCAATTATGGACAGTCGTTGGTGCCTAATTATGGAATATACCATAATTAGGTCTTTGAGGAAGAAAAGCTGCCGTAGTCTTCACCCTGTATGATTTAGCAAATCAAAATTTGAAGAGACAAGAAAAAGAAAATAAATTATCCAAGGCAAAGGCAAAGAATAAAAATAAAACTGCAAGGCGAAACAAACGGACAAAGTAAAATAAGACTGATTCTGAAGAAGAAGACTCTGAGGAACAACACGTTATCCAGTTTAATGTAGACAGTGAGCCCGATCCGTTGTTGGGTCAAGAATCTCATGGCTCTGCCGATGCTGAATATAATATGTTTTGCCAAATACTTTTTCCACGGATAACAGTGGAAAAACTGGATTAAGTGCATAATGCGTGGGCTCATTGTGATTGTGCTGGTCCAGAGTTTGATACATGGATATGTGATGTCTGCAAGTGAATTAAGCTACTTATTTCATTTTTCACAATTTTCTTATTTAAATTTATTTGATCTCAGATGTTTATGTCTATTTTTGTTATTGATATGTTGGTTTATGCTTATAGGTCTGGATCCCGCGTATGAAAAAAAAGTTGATTAATAGCAAGCTGAAAATTTGTTAATAGCTTAAGGGTGTCTAGTCGGACAAACCTTGATATATGGGAACACTGTAACAGGGGAAGTGGGGAAGTTTTAATTGTGGAACAGGTTAAAAATTTGGAACGGTCAGACCACGAAAACGGCACATGTATTTTGTCCGACAGAACAGACTAAGGGCCGGTTGTTCGAACGCTAATCAACATTGATCACTATCAAATATTTAATTACTGTCACAACTGTCAATGTCAACTTTGGTTGGGTTGCTGAAAAGATAGTTAATTATAATTATGAAATTAGTTAGTCAATTAACATAACAATTATTAACATAATTGATTAACTAATTTCATAATTGTCATCAATAATTATGTTTTCGGCAACCCAACCAAAGTTGACATTGACAGTTGTGACAGTAATTAAGTATTTGATAGTGATCAATGTGGATTAGCGTTCGAACAACCGGCCCTAAACTCTCCAAACAGAGATTAAACTCTCATGCAAAAATCAGACTGCTATTTTTCACCAAATGGGCGTTTTAATGAGTGGAACATGTAGAATATGTCAAATGACAGGAATTATGACAGGTGATAAATATCAGCCTGATTTTTGCATGAGAGTTTAATCTCTGTTCGGAGAGTTTAAGTCTGTTCTGTCGGACAAAATAAATGTGCCGTTTTCGTGGTCTGACCGTTCCAAATTTTTAACCTGTTCCACAATTAAAACTGCCCCTGTTCCAGTGTTCCCATATATCAAAGTTTATCCGACTAGACACCCTTAAGCTATTAACAAATTTTCAGCTTGCTATTAATCAACTTTTTTTTCATACGCGGGATCCAGACCTATTATATTCGTCAAATAAATAAACTTAATTTCAAATTAAAATTGTAGCTTATCCCCATCGAAAATAGTAAAAATCTAGAATTCGTATTTATTATAATTTTTTTCAGACAAGAGCTCATGAAGCGCCTTCCTTGGCTAGGTGTAAATGAACCATCTGATACGCAGTCTACTGCCACTGAAGCAACAGCACAGCAATCTGCAACAGCGTAGTGTCTGAAGATGGATTAATTATTCGAGATTTATCTGATTTTAGAGTATAAGTGTTGTTTTTGATGTTCGTATTATACGAAAATTCCAAAATGATTATTAAAATGGCAGGAAATTATAAAGTTATCGAAAACCTTCCATCTCTCTTTTTTTTTCAAAAGTAATAATATCAAGTGGAAAACACGTGTTTGGAAAAAGGATATTCAAATAGAGAAGAACAATAATGTGATAGGATTCTTAATTACAAGAATATTAAGAATAAGTACTGCATAATTATTATTATTGTAAAAATGTAGTAAACTTGTATTATTATTATTGTAAAAATTAATGTAAAAATGTACGTAACCTAAAATACACATTTTTGCAATAGCAATAATTATCTAGTACAAAAAAGAATGTTGCGAATTTTTTGCAACTCATTTTATGCTAGAAAATCAGATATATAATTCTCAAATAACATACTAGATTTGTATCGAATTGTAATCGATTTTGTTTGGAAATAATCAGAAAAATGATGACACGGGCTATTCAAAAAGGTATTTGCATTTGATAACACTTTATCATCTGTGGTATAACCACACATATTCAAAAAAAAAAACCTAACAAATTTATTTGTAAAAAAACATCGAGCTGATTTTATAATACCTCTGCGGTTTCTATCAGAAAATAAATTAGAAGTAAATGTAAGGCACTTGAAAATTTTGAACTACCTGTTATAAAATTGTTATCAAAAAAACTGTACATAACTAATCAAATATAATACAAGCAATTGAATATAACTGTAGTTTGATTATTCCTACCCCTCCAGTGTAAATTCTTTGGTCGATGAATATGATAAATCCAAACTCACTGGCCAGTATTTTGATGGAGCAAAATGCCCTTACATTACATTGTAATGTAAGGGCATCTTAATGGACTCCAGGTGAAAATAAAAGAAGTTGTGCAGCAGTGCAGCCAGCAGTTTTTGTTTACTACCTATCAAATAGCTTTGGTGAATTTGTTGCTTCCAAAAAGCACTGTATTTCTGCGTTGTATTCTGCACTGTATTTGTAGTATTGTAAGTGCCGATTTTTTGGCAAGAGTTAGTGAGTAGCCCTTTTTCTTTCACAATTCGGCTAACCGACCTCAGGTTTCTGACGTAATTGTTGGGAAGAAAATTCCTACTTTCACCGTAACACGATGGACATATAATTCCAAAATGCTTAGAATGGTACACAACCAATGGTCTCTGACAAAAGTATTCCAGCAAATTATAGAAGATGCTTCATCAGATCAAGCATCATAGTAAGGTAAAGCGATGGTTGTTTGAGTAAATTAGAAAATTTTGAGTTTGCCCTCTTGGTGGTCATTGTTAATTATACATAAGCTTTTTGTGTGGGTCAGATAAGAAATACCAAGACATTGCTAAGCGGTAAACGTAGTGAAGAAGAATTCAGAAAATTTTTCGACATAACTGCATTAAAAGCAACTGTTCTCACTGATAGTCCAGAGAAATAAGTAAGATTTTTGTGGAGACACTTGACCAGCCAGGTTGCAAATAAATTTTTTGAGTACTATATACCTAATACATTATAAATACAAAAATTCCAGTCACAGTTCGGACGAGAATTTTAGTTATTAACAAATAAGGGTCAAACATGACAGTTTTTTCATTTAAATCGCTACAGGTAAAAATAGGGTAATTAGATATCTTATGTAGATTATTTATCTTTTAGTAGGTGAGCAAGGGTTTAAAATGACAGTTTTTGAATTTTGGTCCGACACTTGTTGCTTCGCTAATTGCAAAATAAGACTAAAATTTCGAAAATAAAAAATTTGCTATAACTTTTGCGAAAATGAACTTAACTCTGTGATATTGCATGAAAAGTTTAGTCAACCAGTACATATGATGCACAAAAAATTTCAAGACGATTCGTCCATTAGTTTAAATTTTATTCAATTTGTTTATTCCAAAGAGCTTTTTTGCAATGTTATTGTTCAGAAAATAATAACGATACAGCAATTCTGTGGAAACCACATGAAAGAAGAATACTTATATTTTCAAAGTATTTAAAAAAAATCAACAAAAAGTCATTTTTATCATTCCGAAAACATTTTACTAAAGTAGAGTTATTTTTGCCTTATAAACAATTTGAATAGCTTTGTTAATATTGACTCTAGAGTAAATATACTTAGGATTTCAAAAGCTAGTATGTATTTTTACAAGGATTTTCAAAAAAACTTTTCGTCTAGGTTAATTACGGTCAAAGTTAGCCACTTTTATTATTTAATTCACAGTTACTTCTAAATATGTACCTACATAAAATTCTCCTGTAAAAGTGTTAGATACCACACTCCTCCGAAACGGCTTGACCGATTTTTATGAAATTTTACACGTATATCCTGTAGGACTGAAAATTGGTTCTACTCTATTTTTCATACCCATGAGCTATAAGGGGGGTTGCCCCCTGACATTTTTTTTATTTTTTTGGACCAAATTTTCTACCTTAATTTAATATGATGTAGAATATTAAATTTTCACTCTTCTATCACCATTAATTTTCACTCTTATATCACCAACCCCTATTTTTTATTAGCCATCTATATATTTACATGTATAAAATTCTCCTGTCACAGTGTTAGTTACCATACTGCTCCGAGACCGCTTGACCGATTTTTATGAAATTATACATATATGTATATTCGGTAGATCTTAGAATCGGTCGTAATCTATTCTTCATATCCCTGAGTGATAATGGGGATATGTATACATAACGTACTCTACAAGACTACGAGTACATACAAATTAAAAAAATTATGATCAAAATCCATCAACAAGCTCCGGAGATTAATCACAGCATATGCTTGAAGAATGATTTCATTTTTTTTTTGAGTGAATGCATTTTAATAATTCCCCTCCACCGATCACGAATCGATTTGATTAGGACGTCATTTTTAAAGCTTTATTAACCACTCTGTTGAAGTTCAAAGTTTACTCAAACTTTTACACATAAACTATATAACTTTAACTTCGAAATGGCCCTAGTTAGGTTGCTTAATTGTTATAAACGAAGTAGCTCTGAATTAAATAATAAAAGTGGCTAACTTTTACCGTAATTAACCTAGGTGAACTTTTTTTTTGAAAATTCGTGCAAAAATACCAGCTTTTCAAATCCCAAAGTAGTTTTAGTCTACAGTAAATATTAACAAAGTTATTCAAATTGTTTATAAGCCAAAAATGACTCTACTTTAGTCAAATGTGTTCGGAATGATAAAAATGACTTTTTAATGATTTTGTTTTTAAACACTTCGAAAACATAACTATTCTTCTTTCATGTGGTTCCCACAGAATTGCTATATTGTTATTTTCTGTTCAATAACATTGCAAAAACAAAGCTCTTTGGGATAAAACAAATTGAATAAAATTTAAACTAATTGACGAATCGTCTTAAAATTGTTTGTGCATTATACGGACTATTTGACTTAACTTTTCATATAACATAAAAGTCTTAATGGCAATTTTATTATTTTCCAAATTTTACTCTTATTTTGCATTTTCTGAAACAACAAAAATGATCGGACCATAATTCAAAAACTGACATTTTAAACCTTTGCTCATCTGCTAAAAGAAGAATACTATAAATAAGATATTTACCTAATTACTGTATTTTTACCTGTAGCGATTTAAACGAAAAAACTGCCATTTTTGATTCTTATTTGTTAATAATTAAACTTCTCGTCCGAACTGTGACGGGCATTTTTGTATTTAAAATACCTATAATGTACATATTAGGTATATAGTACAAAAAACCCCATTTCTGGCTGTCTCAAGTGTCCCGAACATGGTATATTTTTTGCCTTATTTCCCTGGCGTATGAACATCGCGATGGGACGCAAACGAATAACAGCGACTCCAGAAGATTCGGATAGATAGGTAGGGGAGAACGGGGCAAAACGAGGCTTGGGGCAAAACGGGAAATGCATCGATGTGCATAACTTATAGTCAGGCCCGGACTGGCCCGCCGGCACACCGGCCCTCGGGCCGGTGCGCCTTTTGCCTTGGTTACTATCTATACATTAAAAAAATTAAACGCTGAAATTTTTTTGAACTGTTACACAAATATGATGCAGCTACCATTCCTTTAAAAAACGTTTCTACTTGCTTGTGATTTCGCCGTTTGGCACCAGAAACCTATGTACATAATGAAGCCAGTGGGTACAACAAAATACCAGATATCAGATAATCAAATAGCGTAGGCTATTCGGGGCGCCTTTCGTGGGTATCAATATCCGCTCCGAGGATGCTCGGCGCCCTCGAAGACCATTTTTACGATTCGGACGCCTTTCGTAGGTATCAACATCCGCTGTTTCTATTGAAATAAATTACGAGTACTTAGATGTAACGCACAGCGCCCTCGAATACTGTTTTTCGATTTGAGCGCCTTTCGTGGGTATCAATTTCCGCTGTTTCTATTATAATAAAAAGCTTAGATGCAACGCGCGGCGCCCTTGAAGACCATTTTTACGATTCGGGCGCCTTTCGTAGGTAGTAATTATCCACGGTTACCTTCCCTTGGAGAATCAGTTGGAGAAGGCCGTAACGTTCTTGATTTCTCATTACATGTTCTAGAAATTCTAATTTTTTTGTTTTGATGGTTATGAGAATTTCACACTCTTTCCTCATTCTACGCAGGACTTCCACATTAGTAATTCGGTCAACCTAGGATTCGACTTTATAATGTCCTTTATTTTTTTAAAGCCTTTTTCTCCTGAGTTCAGGTCCGTTGCGATCATTTCTATCTCTCCTTCACTAAGTTTTTCGGGGAAGAACTCTTAGAAGCCGATCTGTGTGGACACTCCTGCCGTCTCCTTGGTCATTCCTTCCTCACCGGTTTTCTCTACTATCCTATTTCGTTTCTCAATGCTGCCGAGTGCGACTTGTCTGAAAGTGCTCTCCATGTCTTTGGTGACTCCCTTAAGATTTTTTACCTCATTCTTCATCTCGACCTTCGTGTTTGTATGGTCGGACATTAGTTGCACTAAATTATTTGTAACTCTGGTAAGTTTCTTCATTGTTCTTACCATGATTGTTATGTCGGACCTCTCCTCCTTCTCTCTAGGTCTTTTCTCCCCAAGTGAGGAGCTCCTTTGCAAGATTGTCTCCCCTGGAAGATCCATCTTGGTCAGATCTTCGAACAGATCCCCTTCTTCCGAAGATCATAGTCTCTTTCTTCCTCTTTCCCTCTTCGCTTAGAACTTTCCCTTTATCCTCTTTACTAGAATGAACACCTTATCATCTCATTCATAGCTTGTTCCAGCTGCACCACCACCGGTGACACGCTCGTCGTTTTGTTTTATTTTTCCTAAGTGATTAAATACAGTATGCGGCATAGTAAACAGTATTGAAACGGATATTGAAATGTTTGTGATTATTTATATAGATATCTAGTATACATGATACAGCTTTGCAAACATTATGCACGACGACGCACTTTCCCGATAAAACAGATGATATAGACGCCATCTGGCCAGTGGCGGATCTACGGGGAGGGAAAATGACGAATTTCTCCACCCTAACAAGGTCCATAATTAAAGAATAAAAAATATTCAAACATAAAAATATATTAGCAGACATGAAACCGAAACCACAGAAAGACAAATTCAACCCAGTAAACACGCTAGTTAGGAAAATTAAGGGAACTTAGTCCATATAAGTTATCATTTATATCTTTTTTATGTCTTTTGGTTGGATTTTTACTGAAAGTTCCCCCTAAGGCAAATATTTTCCCTCCCATGCCAAATTTCTAGATCCGTCACTGCCTCTGGCACGAAAAAATCTTTAATTTTAGTCCGCAATTTCGAAATGGCAGACGATCGATCTGTCTGACTCCTTCAGAATTACCATATGTACACATCTGGTGGCGTTAGTTCTGGTGAGTAGTAACTCCCAAAATGATCGCGCAGTAATCGAAAAGACTCTCTGGCAGTGTGACAGGGGGTCCCGTCCTGCTGAAACCATTGTTGATTTTAAGCTTGGACTGTTTTCGTGAACTTTTCCGTATGACCGAAAATAGTGCTTCACCATAAAACCTTTTTCTGCAAAACTGAGAACCATTCTGAAGCACCTAACATTATCACGACATTCACATACGTCATAACGACGTTCGAAAACCACTCAGTCCATTTCGACGCCTGACACATACAAATTTGAGGCAAACGAATTTCAGTACTGTTTATTTTGCCGCATACCGTACTTATCCATATAGTTCCCGCGATTAGGAGAGAATTATACTATCCGGCGAGGCAGTGAGCCTTTGCCCACGCTAAGGCTTGAATTACAAAGGACTTTCGCAGTTTTCCGAGGACTCCGTTTGCGACCGATTGACATTAGGCCATTCACTACTCAGGTACGGATCGCCTGAAACCGTGTGATTGCGGCTTTTTTATCGAGGTTTACTCTTCTATTATATGGAGTTTTAGAGCGATCTAAGAATTTGAAAAAATTTAAAAAGTACCTTCTATTGAACATGAAAGATCATGATTTTTGATAAATGTTTTTGAACCAGTAGATTCTTCTGTAGAATTAGTTGAAAAATTACTCACATTTTTCGAAAATTCAGAGAATACCAAATAGTCTAACGGGATAAAAGGCAAACTGGGAAACTGAAGCTATATTTTTGTGGCATCTTAATATAATTTACTATTGCCAATAAATTACTGGTAAATTATTTTATGGTTTTAAATTAATATTATACTTAAAAAAATTCACAAGTAATATTAATTTACTTTACATGTAGGCCTGGATCCCGCGTACCAAAAAGAGTTGACTAACAGCAAGCTGAAAATTTATTAATAGGTTAACGGTGTCTAATCAGACAAACTTTGTTGTACGGGAACACTGGAACAGAGGAAGTTTTAATTGTGCAACAGGTTAAAAATTTGGAACGTCAGACTA
Organism: Diabrotica virgifera virgifera; assembly: GCF_917563875.1. Classification (NCBI taxonomy): domain Eukaryota; kingdom Metazoa; phylum Arthropoda; class Insecta; order Coleoptera; family Chrysomelidae; genus Diabrotica; species Diabrotica virgifera. Next base: position 254,107,096 of record NC_065443.1, read on the forward strand.
CGAAAACGTCCCATGTATTTTGTCGGACAGAACTTCCAATTGATTTGTTGCCCTTTCATTAAACTCTCATGCAAAAATCAGACTGCTATTTATCACCAACATAATTTCTCTCATTTAACATGTTCTACGTGTAGGACTTATTAAAACGCCCAGTTGGTTATAAATATAAGTCTGATTTTTGCACGAGAGTTTAATGAGTGGGTAACAAATCAATTTTAAGTTCTGTCCGACAAAATACATGTGACAGTTTTCGTAGTCTGACGTTTCAAATTTTTAACCTGTTCCACAATTAAAACTTCCCCTGTTCCAGTATTCCCATACATCCAAGTTTGTCCGACTAGCCACTGTTAACCTATTAACAAATTTTCAACTTGCTAATAATCAACTTTTTTTTGGTACGCGGGCTCCAGGCCTAATGCACAAGAATTTCAAAAAAGTTTGATGCAAAAGCTTAAGAGGTGGGTCTGGCGCCTTTGTTTAGAGCAGAGGTCGGCAACATTTTTAATGTAAAGAGTGAAATACTAAATTAAAAATTCATGGCGGGCGCCAACTATTTTTTGACCTCACAATTATATTAATATAAACGTATAAAAAATATACGTTTTGAATTTCTTGTCTAAATTAACAATAGTTTAAGGGCGCATTAAAATTTATTGAAGGGCGCAGTGGCGCCCGCGGGCGCCGCGTTGCCGACCTCTGGTTTAGAGGTTGGGTTGGCGCCTTTTTCAGAATTTGGGTTGGCGCCTTTTTTAGGAGCCAGTCCGGCCCTGCTTATAGTCGTCATTATATCGGCAATAGCGCCATTCGAACGAACGTTGGTTGACTCACTTCAGTCATTAGAAAGAAACTTCTAGTCACGTAGTGTGCTTCTTTACAGATATAAAATCCGTTTCCTTTCGTTTTGTTAAAAATTTTGGTGATATTTATTAGAAGTACTATAAGGTGAGTGAGCAAGTTTTATCACGTTTTTTATTCAAATATGATTGCATTCAGATATGTTACTGAATTTTAATATTGGGGCAAAACGGTCGGGGCAAGACGGGATATTATCCCATCTTGCCCCGCTCTTCTAAATTGCCACTACTTTACAACATTTAAACTTTGTAAGAAGAATCTGACTAAAACTGAAACTAATAAAAAAATTAAAGAAAACTAAAGAAGAAAACGAGATGGACACTGACTCATCAGAAGATGATGAAGATTGTGGTTGCATCTACCTTGGATACTTATATTTGCAGTCAACTGAAGGATATGGGTAGTGTGTAGTGTCTGCCATGGATGGGCTCATAATTCCTGCGCAGGTATTGAGGATGAAGGCGAAGGTGCTCACATTTGTGAAGTCTGCCTGCCTGACTAAAATACATTCCCATTTTGCCCCGTAGCGTTTCCCGTTTTGCCCCGAAATCGGAGCTTGGTATTATTGTTTTTATTAATTATTAGGGACCTGTTAGACAAATAGCTCTTGACTATGTTGACCAAATAATCCGACAAATTGAGGGCCTCCATCCTATTTATGATGTGCCCCCAATTTGCCGAATTAAATGCGTTTTTGACATCAAACATGATCAGCGCGGCCCATCTCCTCCCCGTGCCCTTGGGGATGTGACACCACCTGCAGCATCCGTCACTGTGTTACTGTACCCAGAATCCGGTTAGACTCACACCTAATGTTCAAGTTTTACACTTTATATTAGGTTTGTTCGTAGTACGATCCAATCGATCAGCAACCGTTGCCAACCATCAGACGCATGCGCAGTTAACAGTTAGCGCTGCGCAGTTAACAGTTCGAGTTCGTAGACTACGAACGCGCTTGCGTCTGACGGTTGGCAACGGTTGCTGATCGTTCTACGAACAAACCTATTATTAGTTCTATAGTTTTACACGCCACCGACAAATGGTTACTACGATATTAATCCGTTTTTTTTTTCACTCCGGCCACTATTATAATAGCCACCCCCGATCGTACTTCTTCCGCAAAGAGTTGAACCGTATCTTCAAAATCTTCCTCGGTCGGTCGTCGCTCGCATACTGCACTCCAAACCAAAAAAATCGTTAAAAGCCATTCCTTGAAAGCGTTCATATGTTTATCAAAAATTTTAACTTTCCGCGGCCCATTATCCCGTTAACTTTTATCACCTCCTTCCAACCGAAAGAGGTTTCGCCCTTATCGCGTGTTATAAAATTTAATTGCCAGTCCAGACGAAAAGAGATCGCATTTCACGTAAAGAATTTTTGAAGCTTCGACGAATAACATATTATAGGTATTGGAAGGTGATAAAAATCATAGACGTTACAATATTAAAACAAAAGTATCCGTATATGTACCATCCATCCATCCAATGGCACTACAACCCAAACCGAGCATTGACCTCATTCTGCAAGCTTCTCCAATCATCTAGGTTTACCGCTGTTCTTTTCCATGAACGCGTCTTTCGGAGGTTTTTGGTATATTCATCTACTTCGTCTTCCCATCTCTTTTTTGGTCTTCCAACAGGTTTTTTTCCTTGCATTTAGCAAATTTCTGGCGATTCTATTCTCATGCAAGCGGACCACGTGCCCTGCTACCGTAATCTCTGCAGTTTAGTGTATTGTGCTAGAATTGATGCACTACATATATTTTTCGTATATTTCTTTGTAATACCAGTACCTGCTAATTCACCAGTTGTTATCTTCACTTATTGGGTCCAGTACCCTACGTAATATTTTTCTTTCAAACAAGTCTAATACGTTAGCAGATTTCTGTGTCACAACCATTAACGTACTATCCCAGCAAACAGACCGACGTGTTAATTACGTGAATTTTGGGTACATTTGTCACCAATATACGTAAATTGTTTACGTGAATTTCACGTGAAAATTTGGTTGGTATGTCACATTGAAAATACGTCTTTAAATTACGTGAATAACTCGTCTTCAATAGACGTGTTATTTACCTTAAATAGCAATAAAATCTTTCGGGAAATTCACGTTGCAAATACGTGTTGATTAACGTATCTTTTAGGAAATGTATATATTAGTATTCACGTGACAGATACGTCCTCGGTTCACGTAAATAATTCGACCTTAATTAACTTTTGAATCACGTAATTATTATCCATGATATAAATAAAACAAGCATATAAAGTATTAACAATGTATTTATTTAGTAGAATTTAGAGACTTTAAAACATTTGTCCTGTATAATTATTATATAAGATAATGAACCAAAAAATACCGACCTAAAGACACATTAAAAAATTTGCCAACACAAAACATAACACAGGTCACTTTTTATTTCGAGGAGGACACTTCGACACTTTCTTGTTTTTTCTAATTGCATCATGGCACTTCAAGGGGCTTCAACCCTCGAGCAGTGAGGTAAACGTTAATACGAAAGACATTATACTATAAATAAACCCGCCTAAAATAAAACGAGGGAAATAAAGCTCTTCACGTTTCACTTTTTGTTGTGAGAAATGTGAGAAGCCACGAAGCCAGAGAAGCTGATGCAAGCTGATGTTAGAGGTAATGATCATCGATTATAAAAATCGATTATTTTTAAATTATAGTTAAACTATTCTACTTACCTTAAATTAGTATTACGAATTTTATTTTTGTTTTTAAATTTCTTCTTTTATTAACTAATTGGTCTTACTAAAAATCTATTTCAATACCAGAATAATATAAAAAAAATAATCCTATCGAAACGTATCTATTATTCGATAAATCGATTAATTTAGTTTGTTAGTCACCTGATGGTATTTAAAGGAATAGAAAGGTTTGGTAGTACTTCATCACCGCGCGCGATTTGAAAATAAGACTCAACATCATTTTAGCTCCTGGGGTATTTTTAAAGAAAAAAATAGCTTCAAATCAAGATTGGATTGAAATAGTTATGCTAAATGATCTTAAAAGCGAAATCATAAACTTTTTGTTTAAATATTGGTATTATTTACATTACTTTTACGTGAAATACATCTAATTTTTCGACGTCCATAAAATACAATGAGTAAAATTCAAGCGATACGTGTTTAACCAACAGCGTTGTAAAATTTTTGTTTCCAAAATATTTCTCAAAATTTAACCAAAGGAAGTTATTTCTGTTTCGTGATTATTACGTGAAATAAACGTACCTTTGCGATGTAACCAAAATTCACAAATATTATAAAAAACATGTACTATATTCGTCATTATGATTTTATATTATTCTAATGTCAAACATGTATAAAGAAAGCACAAATATATAGGTGAATGATTTGGCACTGAAACACGTTTTTTTCCCGTCATAAATCACCGAGTTACGTATTCGTTGAAATTTGCCGTAAATTTAACGTAATTATCACGTAATTGGGCTCAAGTCTGTTTACTGGGATGGGCCTGATTATTGTTTTATAGACCCGGAGTTTCGTTTTCCGGCGTACGTCTCACGATTTGAATATGTGGTATGTGGCCCATCGCGAAATAGGCTTTATTTGCCAGCATAAGCCTTTTATTTATTTCCGGTTCTTCTTTACTGTTTGCGACCTTTCCTAAGTACGTGAATCTATTCACATGTTCTATATCGTCTATAAAGTGTTGTCGTTGCGCAGATCTATTTGATCTAGTTTGTATGAGCAGTTTTGTTTTAGTTATATTTATTGCTAGCCCTACTGATTCTGCACTCTGTTTCAACTCAACGTAGGTTTCTTCCGCCGCATTCATTGTTCTGCTCATTATGTTTATAGTTTATATCATCTGCGTATGCTGCTAATTGGGTAGATTTGTTTGTAAGTATTTTATTTCCGCTCACCATCAACCGTCTAATTACATATTCAAGAACAAGAATAAAAAGCATTGGAGCCAGTATGTCGCCTTGTTCCAGTTCTTGCGTTATCATAATCGCATCAGTGATCTGTCCTTGAATACATACATGTGCTTCTGTTTCTCTCATTATCATTTACACTAGTCGTATTAATTTTGATGGTATGAACACATACTCGAATACATTCTTTAATCTCTTTACTCTCTTTACGCTTACTCTTTTACTCTCTCTTTAATCTCTTTAAGACTCTTTACAAATGAGCAACATCCGTAAATGGCTTTTAAACCTGGTATAACTCTTCCATTAAAACGGTTTTCAAGGTATTGCTTTACAGCTAATTTTGAGATCTTCCGAAAATATCATAATATTTTTTTGTAATTTGGTCAACGAAGTTTCCCAAAAGTTTTTTTCCTCATGAATCCAGTACTACCGCATGCTATTTAAATAAATATACACTAAACAACTAAATTTCAACATTTATTAATAAATTAAAAAATAAATTATTTAAAAACATGATCAACAAAACACATAACTATCATATTTTTATGATTTTGCTAGAAAAAACAATATATCTATTAACAATATATACAAATGAAAAATTTTTCTGTAAGGGCGTTGGCGCAAAATTTCGCGCCAATGTGTTTCAAAAGCATTCATTTTTTTTTCGAATCCTGAAAAAAACTAATAAGTATTTTTGAAAAATTTAAACGCAAAATGAAAGATTGCATTGTTACCGAGGGCCAAAAGTCCCTGAAAACTTATATAATGTTACTTCAATAAGTTACAAGGGCAAAAAAGAAGAGAAAATTTAGTGATTTTTAATTTCAAATATCTCATTCAAAAGAAACTTTTTGGTTATTCTAAGGAACTTTCGGCCCTCGGTAGTAATGTAATCATTCATTCTGCGTTTAAATCTTTCAAAAATATTTATTAGTTTTCTCAGGATTCGAAAAATGAATGAATTTAAAACACATTGAAGCGAAATTTTGCGCCTACGCCCTTAAGTCATAAAAGAAAAGAGTTACGTAAAAACTGTCGTAAATCTTCTGATACTATAATTTTTGTTTATCCAGTGTCTTGCAGCATCGAAGCATAGAAGAATCTTTGAAAGATTACCGTTTAATATAGGTACAGTATGTCCCTGTCAGTTGTATCCATATGGAAAACATTTTTATTATTAATTTTACAATTTTAACTATTTAGAATGGGAAATAAGCCACAATATTATTAAAAAATGATTTTTATTAACGTTTCGACGCCCAAATCGGGTGCCGTTGTCAAAATACAAAATACTATTAATATAAACAAAAATGTTGTTGCTTAGTAAAAAAATTCTTCTAATAATTTATTTAATTTGACTCATTTATATCGGCAATTCAGACACATATGATACATTTTAAAGTAGAAGACTTTAAAATGTATCATATGTGTCTGAATTGCCGATATAAATGAGTCAAATTAAATAAATTATTAGAAGAATTTTTTTACTAAGCAACAACATTTTTGTTTATATTAATAGTATTTTGTATTTTGACAACGGCACCCGATTTGGGCGTCGAAACGTTAATAAAAATCATTTTTTAATAATATTGTGGCTTATTTCCCATTCTAAATAGTTAAAATTGTAAAAATGCCACAAGAAAATAGCTTCAGAACAACATTAATTTTACGAAAAAAACTTATTCTTCATAAAAAGCTCTGCATGGTCCAAAACCTAAGATTCAACAATCAGATATACAATTTTATGAATATTACACGAGGTATGTCAAAAAGTTTTAATTTCACTCAAGAGTAAAGTAGCTTTATTTTTCACAATATTGAAAATGCTATTGTGAAAAGTTGTTTGGAATTAAAAACTATATTCTAATATGCAATTACATCTTTCTAATAGAAAAATTTTTTTTTTTTTAAATTATGGATAACTAACATTATTTTCAGTAATTTTAATTCTAATAACTCTTTTATTATTAATTTTACGAAAAAAGTGATTCGTAATAAAAAGTTCTGCATGGTCTAAATTACTCTAAAACCTAAAATACAACCGTCTTATGTCAATTTTATACGAGGTGTGCCAAAAAAGATAAATTTAGATCAAAAGTAAAGTACAGTGGAACCCCGATAAGTCGGCCCCCGATAACCCGGAACTCCGGCTAACCCGGACCGATTTTATCAGACAAACATTTCAACAATAAAAATGTATTGCTGTTACAAAATCTCGTGAACCTAATTCATTCATTTGGTGACGTCAATATACGAACGAAACGATTGATGAATCCGACATTACTGAAAATATCAGGGTGCAGATGGGATCCTGTCGCGCAATTCGCAGCAAATAAAATAGTCGTATGTTTTTGGCTTCATTTTATTTCGGTTATACATACGCATTTTCAAGGTTCACGAGGTTTTGTACCAACTCTATGTAATATAATATTTGAGAGATAATGGAACCGGATTGAACTACATATAGCATATTAAAAATGACTCATGGTATTACCACATTCATTGTCGAAAACAACAGAAACCTGTATTATCCTTTATTTTTTTGAAACTGTCTGTGTTAGCATTGTTTAGAAAAGACTATTAAAATTCTTTTTTTAACAATGGTCTTAGTCATCACTGTTATTAAATAACATAACATCAGAGACGGTATTGTGTGTAGTAAAGTCGTATTATTGTTCGCTTCCGTTTTGTAATCGTTCGTAAATTTATTCAGATTTTGTGTTTGCGTGTCTTTTGTCTATAAGGGCAACAAAACGTAAAAATGTTGTAGTGACAATGGAAAAGAAATTAGAAGCATTAAGTAGAATTGATAAAGGTGAATCTTGCAGCATTATATTATGGTGTCGGTACATCTACAGTATCGGATTGGAAGAAAAATAGAACTAAAATCGAAGAATTTTTTTTTCAAAATGTTAACAAAAGACAGTTTAATCGGTGCAAAGCTAATAAAGCTAAGAATGAGACTTTTGACGACGCTTTGTATGTGTGGTTTTGTGTGGAATGCGAACGTGGTTTACCAGTGTCTGTGTGACAATTATAACGGAGTTTATCTGTAAGCATACCATATTTTCTTAATTTTTACCATTTTCTCCGGCTAACCCGGATTTTCGATAACCCGGATCGGCCGCGGTCCCAATTAATCCGAGTTAACGGGGTTCCACTGTACCTTTATAGTTCAAAATATTTCAATAACAAGGATGTAATTATACAGAGTGTCCCGAAAAGATTGGTCATAAATTATACTAGACATTCTGGAGTTAAAAATAGTTCGATTGAACCCAACTTACCTTAGTACAAATGTGCTGCTAAAAAAAGTTACAGCCATTTGAAGTTACAAAATGAAAATCGATTTTTTTGGATGGAAGGAGCATCTTAAAACAAAATTATAGTGAAATTTGTCGACCCCATAAAAATTTTGTGGGGGTTTTGTTCCCTTAAACCCCCCCAAACTTTTGTGTACGTTCCAATTAATTCATTATTGTGGTACCATTAGTTAAACACAACGTTTTTAAAACTTTTTTGACTCTTAGTATTTTTTCTATAACCGAGTTTTTATCGAGATGAGGCTTCTTTTTTAATATATTTACATACAAATTTTATGGGGGTTTTGTTCCTTTAAACCCCCCAAATGTTTGTGTACGTTCCAATTAAACCATTATTGTGGTACCATTAGTTAAACACAGTGTTTTTAAAACTTTTTTGCCTCCTAGTCTTTTTTTGATAAGTCACCTTTTATCGAGATGTGGCTTCTTTTTCAAAATATACCCAAAAATGTACATTATAAATAAATTTTCAGATTATAACAGGTCTCTATAATAATTAGTGTGACCAACTCCAATTCAGTAAAATTCGGGACAAGGCTGAAAAAAATATCTGAAATCCGGGACTCTTCAATGAAAATCGGGCCATTTTTTTTTAAATATAGAGCTTTATTATCATCATTTTATTGAATGTTAAACATTTTTATAACGTAGAATGAAGTAAACACTTCCCTTTTAAAGGTTTACCCTTTTAAAGTTTTAAACATTTTTATGTTTACAATGATATTTTTGATAGGATTAAGCCAAAATTGGTTGTAATGATAATTACATTTTTGTTAGTTTTTGAAGTTTCGACTTCCAATCCGGAAATCGTTCTCAAAAAAGAAAAAATTAGAAAATCAACTTATGTTGGGTTTCCATACAAACATAAACTTAGGTTGATATAAAAATGTAATTATCATTACAACTACAATCAATTGTGGCTTAATTCCATCAAAAATATAATTGTCAAACATGCCACAACAAAACAGCTTCAGAACATTTTTATCTAGATTACTTCTTACTATCATATTTGTCGAACGAATGAATTTGCTTAAAAATATGAAAAAAAAAACCTTTAAAAATCAAACATTTTTCGTCCCACCAATTCAATTTGATGTGAACTCTTGGACATTTCTCATAAATGGATATATATCATATAGTGATAGAATTCTCAAAAATTTTAAAATAAAATTTTACCAAAACGTTGAAAATTCGGATGGCCCAGAAGCCTTGTCCAGGACATAACTTCGTAATTCGGGCCATGTCCCGGATTTTTCGGACTACTTGGTCACACTAATAATAATCGTACAAATATGTGGTGGATTCGACAAATATTCAAAATATCTCGATAAACACTGGCTTATCGAAGAAGTACTAAGAGGCAAAAAGATTTAAAAACACTGTGTTTAACTAATGGTACCACAATAATAATTTAATTGGAACGTACACAAAAGTTTGGGGGGGTTTAAGGGAACAAAACCCCCATAAAAATTTTATGGGGTGCACAAATTTTACTTTCAATTTTTTTTTAAGATGTTGCTACCGTAAGAATGCCACATGTCCATTTTCAATAAAAAATCTCTAAGAGTTTTCGATATAGAAAAAAAACGATTTTCATTTTGTAACTTCAAATGGCTGTAACTTTTTTTGTGGGCACTATTGTATATAGGCAAGTGAGGATCAATCAACCTATTTTTGACCCCAGAATCTGTGGTATAATTTATGACCAATCTTTTCGGGACACCCTGTATACTGAAACATGGTTGTTAATTCTTAATAACTTTTCATAATAACAATTTTCGATATTGTGAAAAATAAAGGTATTTTACTCTTGAGCCAAATTCATATTTTTTGACATACCTTGTATAAAATTGAAAAAAATTTGACATAAGATGGTTGTATTTTAGGTTTCAGACCATGCAGAACTTTTTATTAAGAATCACTTTTTTTTTATAAAATTAATAATAAAAGAGTTATCAGAATTGAAATAACTGAAAATAATGTTAGTTATCCATAATTTTTCAAAAAAAAAATTTTTCAATTAGAAGGATGTAATTGCATATTAGAATATAGTTTTTAATTCCAAACAACTTTTCATAATAGCAATTTTCAATATTGTGAAAAATAAGCTACTTTACTCTTGAGTGAAATTCAAACTTTTTGACATACAAGTAAAATTTAATAAAAAACTTTGGTCTTGGTAAAAGGTATATTATTTTAAAAAGCCCTATAGGGCTACAAACATCGAACAGAACGTTTTCGCTCTAAAAAGAGCATCATCAGTGTTGCCTAAAATAAGAATACATCAACCTTCTCTCAACATCTTAAACAAAACAACCATACTCTCAATATCCCTGATAACGTATCCCTAATACATAACATTCCCGATAAAAACTTTCTGAGATTGGACCTATACGAGGATCTTGAAATAGTCAAAGAGAAACAGAGAAGTCCAAATTGTGTTAATCGCCATGTGTCTTTCAATCGTGACTTTCAACCGTTACATCGTCAACTTTTCTCATAAATTACATTATAAATCTGTTTCTTATATTACTTTATTTCTCCTAATTATTCGCATCTACCAATATTTTTCTATTTCTTTCTTTTCTCTTCTTATTCACACACATCCACATGTTCACTCAATTTTCGATAATCATCTAATCCTTTCTTCAAAAAAATTTTTCTTCTCCCAAACAAAGCAATTTCAACTATATCCGCAACATCCATTTGTCACAACTTGTACACAACTATATCTATTCAATATATATCCCATTCTCTCCACATCATCTTTTCAAACCGTTTTTCGTTTAGTGTCCAATCATAACTATTTCATTCTAAACTAAATCAACCAATAATACTGTACAATATATCTTTCAAGTTTCACACATCTAGTAGTTATTCCATTCAGCCAACCTTTCATTCATCATTTGGTTTGTTTGGTTGCCTGGTCTCTGGAGTCCCCAGTCTCTCAATAATGTTCATTAGTCTCAATTCGCGGTGTGCAAGTACTTGGAAGGGATACGTGAAACGATCGTGCGCGAATAGCGGAGAAATATTGCAACTTTCTTAAATAATTGATATTGTCAATTGAAATTGTCAAATTGACGTACATTTCATATCTACTGTCATTAGAGGAGAAAAATTATATGTTGCTCCACAATATTGGTATGATATGCAATTATTATATAAAGGTAAATTTAATTAATTGTATTTTGCTTGCAATACTGCATTTTAATAACTAATTTTATTTACTACATACAATTGTCTACGTTTTCATCACATAACCTGAATCTTATTTTTTCTTCTTATTATTTTTTTGGGCTATGGCCTTGACAATTATCCAGCAACCAGGACTAACGTAATTGGTCAATACAATTAAAAGTGCGAATAAAAGTGCAGAGCGTAGAAATAGGTGTCGCTTTGCGCAACTTGCACGGTCCCAATAGTGATGTCAAATTTACTTTATATACCACAAACTCATCTATCTCAAATAAACACAATTTTTAATTTTCTCATATACTCAATAATCTTACTCAACACTTATCTTCATCTGACCCCACTTTAGTTGTAGCTTAGACACTTTTATCCAAGTTATTAATTTTTCTTTGCCCTAGATGTTATTTAACATAAAAGGACATAATAAAGAAATTTGGACTAAGCTTGTAATACAACCTTTTCAGTCTTGTAAAATTGTGTTGATGAACCCATCTATATTTTATTAATTTATAAATAAGATTTTGCATTTACAACTTTTTCAGCATTTGATATCACGACCCCTATTTTGTCTCTAGTTTTTCAGCCAGTCTCTCAGCCATCATTTGTGTTGGTTCACAAATATAAATTATCTAATTTCAAAACATAAACCATACATTACATTATCTGTATGTTGTTTTGCCTACCTTTCTTCATCAATTTACGTACACTTCATTGATGATTGTGGGTACTCAAATTCCCCCCTTCTATTTTACATCTAGATAATCTATTCTCACTAACTCTTTATTTTTATAATTCCAACACACTGATGTTAGCTGTTATCATTGCTTGTACTATAAACAACTATAAATTTAGTAGCTGTGTAACCAATTTTTCATGATACTTCAAGTTCCATTGACAATTGTTGTCTTGACATCAGACAGATTCGCTTTTGATATCTCACATCTTAGTTGCCTGTCAGCTCTTGTAACACAATGACCTAATTTGTTACCTTTGACCCACTTACAACGTGTGGGAGTCATATGTTATCCTAGGGCCATATCCTTAGGGATTATATCCATCCTTTGGAATTTGCTATGTTAGCATTTTGATGTGACTTTTAGTCCATTTTTGAAAGGCTTTGACCTTCGTATTTTTTGGTTGGCTCACCATGTTCTTGTAAGTATAACCAAACTTTGATTCTACCTTGGTCATCACTTTAAGTTCAACATTTTGATAATTAATATGGTTATACTTATTTTAGGCAACACTGATGATGCTCTTTTTAGAGCGAAAACGTTCTGTTCGATGTTTGTAGCCCTATAGGGCTTTTTAAAATAATATACCTTTTACCAAGACCAAAGTTTTTTATTAAATTTTACTTGTAATTAATGGTATACAGCCAGCTACAGGAAATTCTTCCTAGTGGATTTTTGACATACCTCGTATAATATTCATAAAATTTTATATCTGATGGTTGAATCCTAGGTTTTGGACCATGCAGAGCTTTTTATGAAGAATGACTTTTTTTCGTAAAATTAATAATAAAAGAGTTTTCCATATGGATACAACTTACAGGGACATACTGTATAAATTTTTTGTATCGTACTTCTTTTTAAAATGCTTTTAAACTCTTGTGTAGATAATATTAAAACAAAACTATCCGTTGTATGTACACCTTAACATAAATCAGCATTTTTATCATAGATAATGCAAGAATTCTGAGTATTATCATGATCCAGCTCACACTCTTTCCCAATTTTGATCATTAGACAAACCAAGAGGGAGATTAAAATGATTTTTCTTTAAACAGTGCTATGATACGATATGACATTAGAATGATATGAACAATGAACACGTTTACTCAAACTGGTGTAGAAAATATAAATAAAGCGCATAAAAATGAAAGAGACAATATTGTAAAGAGTATCGCAATTGTTTTTTTAGTAAAAACTAAGATCTTTCTAAATACTCATTTTTGGTGAAATGTTAACACAAGGAATACGACAAATCAATGATGTTTTCTGTCGTTTACCATGTCAAACGGCTTCTCATTGTCAACATATTAAAATCATTGATGTCCGATCTCTTTCTAAAACAATATAAATTTATACGCAATTATGAAATGAGCAGATGTTAAGATTTTCTGGCCGTATTTCTACCACTGCGTTCTTCGGATTCTTTCATCAGTTTATATGCTGGTAAATACACTTGTTTGTTGAGTTTGTCGTCAAAATAGGACAGACACGGATTCCGTACTGTATTCGTAGAGCTTCCTATAGAGGTGAATCCCAAGTCGTACAGTTTGCAGTATGGGATTTTGAAGAAGAGGAGGAAGTCCCATATATCGGAATAGTGCCAATCGAGAATGGGATTCATCCGCATCACTTGCGGCCAATCGGGGTCTGTCATCTAGAATAAAAGAAAAACATAATCAATCGTGGTTTTTATTACTATGTACATATATTATGACGATGATTTAAGAATGCTGGTGAAGATATTTGCACTAGATGTCATCAGAAATTTAAGATTCTGAGCCAAAATAAGTTTATTAAATTAATTCTGTCTAAATCCTGACCCACTACTTTGTGCCGTGTAATTTGGGTTGCCTATATGAACTTGAATCGGCGAAATGGGCATAATATAATAAAGTTTTGCTGTATTCATAGGCGCCCATACACACGGGCAGGGGGGGGCCGTGCCCCCCCTAGCTTTTCGGGAAAGAAAAAAATTAAATTTATATTACATAAACGTATTTTTGTCAAAACAATATTGGATAATTTTGAGAGATAAATTGGAAACAACATATTTATTAATAAAAAAAATTCACATATTGGGTAGTTATTAATAGTTTAACAGAAAATCTTTGTGTCTGCGACAGTGGTCTGTATGGAATGTGCATAATACACATTTCCCACAATCACGGTATGCTACTAACGAAAACATTGAAAGAGATTAGAGGCGTGGGAAACATATACACTGTAATTGACACCCAAAATTACAAATTAAATTAATCATTTATAATACTGCAAAAAACCCATATCAGCAAGAAATCCGATCTCTGATCGATAATCACTAATGAGCCATTTGTCTTTAACAACTGGTATAAAATAGTAATTATATTTTATATTTTGAAAAAATTCATACTGAAAAATAATTTTTAAAATTTATTGAGCATAGTCAAATTTTAGTTTGCAAAAGTATTTTTTTAGTAAGTAGATTATTTTAAGTGTTCATTATAATGAACAGAACGATTTTATGTAAATGAAAAACCGCGATCTTTCATGATGAATGAGTGTTATATAATACAGGGTGTCCCAAAAGTAGCGGAAAGGCCGAATAATTCGCGAAATGAACATCGGATCGAAAAACTGAAAAATACATGTTCAATAATTTTCAAAAATCTATGCGATGACACTAAACAAGTCCACCACTTCAACCCCTGGGTGTGGAGCGGGGGTAACTTTAAAATCTTAAATGGAACCCCTAATTTTTGTTGCAGATTTGGATTTTCCTTGTAAAAATAAGCAAATTTTATTCGAGCCATTTTGCGAATTGTGGATAGCTAGCGCTATAATCGGAAAAAACGGTATATCGTGATACCATAGCAAAATTATAGAAACGGTCTAATATCTCGAGAAATATACTTCCAAATAAAAACTAAAAAACACGTGTTTAATATTTTTCAAAAATCTATAGAATGACACCAAACAGGATTTTTCATTCCACACTCCGGAGGTGGGGTGAAAGTTAACTTTAAAATCTTAAATGGGAACCCCCGTTTTTTCTTGCAGATTGAGTTTCCTCCTCAAAAAATAAGTAACATTTATTCCAACTTTTTTAGAATTGTTGACTTGACGAAAATGCGATTTATTTGCGCCATCTATCAACAATTCTAAAAATGTTTGGAATATGTGTGCCTTATTTTTCATAAGGATTCTATATCTGCAAAAATAAAGGGGGCTCCTTTTTAAGATTTTAAAGTAAAAACTTGGTTCGACACATACTCATGGTTAGTCTGCTCGCCAAAGTTGAAGGGAAGGCTTTGCAAGCATTGTATTCTTTTCAAACGGGTTTTAAAGAGAGGCCCAACTTTTGTGGTACCCATGACATTTCCATTTAAAAACTTGGTCTAGTGTTTAAATGTATGAATAATTCCTCACAACAGGGTTCAAACTAGGTTTTTTAGGTGGTTTAAACTACAGTAGACTCCCTCTATAACGAGAACTGAAATGGTGAATTAATTATCTCGTTATAAGCGGATCTCGTTATATCAAACAATAATAATAATGAAATTTTTTGATGCCTCTTACGTAGTTTATTATGTGTCGATGGTCAACCTGAACAGTGAACAATGAGACTTCGCCGCCATAGATTGTAAATTTCCTATAGTATTCAATATCGGTCGATAAACAGGCAGATGTTTATTACAGGTGGCCGAGTTTATTATAGCACTGGCCTCGATAATAAGACAGACGTTGGGCATTTCTATGTACAGGTAGTTAAGGCATTTATTTATTTATGACCATTACAACGCTAAAAACAGGTGAAGACAAGTATTCTTCGATTTAAATTTTCCTCGTTATAACCAAATATGCCTCGTTATAGAGCGTTATAGTTCAATAGGGATTTCATGGGACACCTAATGTACCTCGTTATAAGCGAAACCTCGTTATATCCGTGTTCGTTATAAAGAGAGTCTACTGTATAAATTGTCATCCGAAATATACAAAATGTAATGTGCAACATCTTCACGTTTGGCCCCCCCCTAAAAAATTTTATATGGGCGCCCTTGGCTGTATTAACCCCTTTAAAAATTCACATTGTAAGGCATGAATGAATCAAATATGTAGTACCTTTTTGTAGATGTATTTAAAAATGAAACTGAAAAGTTATTACTATAAAGAGTGATATGTACATATACCGTGGCTTGACTAAAATAAAACAACGATTAGATATAAAAAAAATCACAAATTTTATTAAATTTGGGAAAGTATTTGGGTAATTTTTTTCTTAATCATCCACTCTTTTTGCACATTTTATATTTTTAACTTGGTATCAGAGCTGATGGGCTTAAATACTTTTTGTAAGTATGTATTTAAAACTTTGGACTTTAGAGTAAGTATGTATTTAAATGCCAAGTATTTAAATACTCTATAATTATAAATAAGTACTTGGTATTTAAATGCTCTAAAGTCTAAAGTATTTAAATAACTACAAATACCCAAAAACTTGGGTACTTTTTAGTATTTAAATACTTGGTATTTAAATACGTTTCAACATCGGCATTTGTATTTATGATACTTTCCCAAATTTACTAAAATTTGTGATTTTTTTATCTAATTGTTTTATATGTCAAACATAGCCACCGTTATAGGTACGTACGTTATTTATAGTAATAACTTTTCAGTTGCATTTTTAAATACATCTACAAAAAAGGTACTACATATTTGATTCATTCATGGCATACAATTTGAATTTTAAAGTGGTACAGCAAAACTTTATTATTTATATGCCAATTTCGCCGATTCAAGTTCATATACGCAACCCAAGTTACACGGCACAAAGTAGTGGGTCAGGATTTAGAATCAAGTATTAAATTAGATTAGCATTTATTTGAGTAGTATTAAATATATTTGTCATCTAGATCTAGACTATTCCGTTTAACACTTTCGCTACGGAACTTTTTAGAGATAGCATATATGCAAGAAGTATGGCGGCTTCCGTAGCTGAAGTGTTAAAAGAGCTACAAGAACCATTACGTCAGGAAAGGGAGATATATTTGTACGTCAAGAAAGGGAAATATAATTAGAAAGAAGACTAAGTTTTCACTCTAATGGCATATAAAACAACATAATGCTATTCTACATCCCACCAGAATGAAAACAATGGGAACCTTCTCTGGTTACACCTCCGAGGCTTCTACAATTTGCAAGCCATATGGATGCTGAGACTAAGGAAGATGAGGGAATTTTACAATTTACAATTCACGTCCCATCTGCTCAGCGCGGTAAAGTTCCAACGAGAATGGTTCCCTTCGTACTCTAATCAAAGTAAATGTAAATCAAAAACGAATAACCATTTTCAATTTCGTTGCAAAACGAAAATACAGCCGAACCATATTCTAGTCCAATCAGAGAGTGCAGCAAGCACCTCTACCGGTTTCGAAACTTATTAGTCTCTCATCAGGAGGCACATATGCTGTTCTCCCCGATCCAACCAAACAAACCCCAGCGTGCAGTCCCGGATTGCAACGAACGAAATGGCATAGATGCCCTAGCGGCAACTGCTAGCAAAAATACTAAGTTTTTACTCTAAGGGCATATAAAACAACATAATGCTATTCTACATCCCACCAGAATGAAAACAATGGGAACCTTCTCTGGTTACACCTCCGAGGCTTCTACAATTTGCAAGCCATACGGATGCTGAGACTAAGGAAGATGAGGGAATTCTACAATTTACAATTCACGTCCCACCTGCTCAGCGCGGTAAAGTTCCAACGAGAATGGTTCCCTTCGTACTCTAATCAGAGTAAATGTAAATCAAAAACGAATAACCATTTTCAATTTCGTTGCAAAACGAAAATACAGCCGAACCATATTCTAGTCCAATCAGAGAGTGCAGCAGGCACCTCTACCTTAAAATTCTTAAAAAAAGTGGTATTGTAACTCGACCCAAATCAGGACCAGTAATGTTAACAACAATGTGATATGTAAAAGTGAAAAGCTGAGAAAAAGTTATAAAATATGGATTAAGAACATTACAAAAAATATAAAAGCTGGCGCAGCAAAAAAATAAAATGTGGAAATTTCTTTAAATCGCTCTCTTGTAGACTAAGGAAAAGTGAGTTACAATGTTTTTATTTTTCATAATATGAAAAATGAGAAATTCATATTATGAGATGTCGATATGATGTAATTACAATAAGTGGTAAAGAGCCACTTAATGCCAGTTGACGAAAACACTCAGTCTAAAGTATGTATTATATATTATATTATTACGCTACAACTGATGAATTATTTGATATCATTTATAATGCGCACTTAGCAATTGTATGGTTTCCGAAATTAATATAAAGGACACCGCACACATCTTATGGAAAATATAATGTTACTCAAATTCAATAAAATTTATACGAATAGATTCGTTTTAAATTAACGGTCAATTCTTATCATTGCGCCAACTCTTAATTATGATTAATTACGGCGCAAATTGCAATTAAAGTTTATCGAAATCACATTTTTGGAGTTCATAAAAATGTCAGTTACAATCACTATTGCTCTGAGTGCTATTCAAAACAGCTTAAACCCCGCTGGGCCAAGCGGATTAGTGAAACTAATCCGCTGATTTATGGAGTACCGATAATTTGGGTATTTTAAAATATATTTTGTCCATCTAACTTATGTACGTACCCATTTGATTTCAGATTTATTTACATCAATTTCTGCTCTTATTATTGAAAATTAAGAGTTGGCGCAATTATAAGAATTGACCGTTAATTTGAAACGAATATATTCATATATTTATTGAATTTTATTGAATTTGAGTGACATTATATTTTCCATAAGATGTGTGCGGTGTCCTTTATTGTAATACAACTAAGGAATAATAATGGTTTACCTACGACTTTGTGTGCAGTGTCAGAAAAAGAGTAGTAACCCAAGAAAAGGTTTGGTTTCGAAGCCAATTTTACATTCAAATTTTAATTCACGCGCTCAAATCGATTTGATTGACATGCAGTCTCAAAATAATAATGATTTTCGATTTATAATGGTATACCAAGACCACCCAAGATAGCTTTATTTATTTATCAACATTGACCATTTGCTTCTGGCCACTGTCGTTATTGACCGGTTATTGATGAAAAATCTAGGTTTAAGTTACGTTTTTACAACATTGGCCAATAGCTAAGGTTATTGTCGTTAAAGGCCGGGCGTTGTCGTTAATAACCAAGGAAAATGGACATTCACGACAGTGCCCGGCCATTAACATCAATGTCCAATTTACGTTATTGACCGTAACATATAGGTACATACTTAACATTTTGTGTTTATATTACTTGTGTACCGGTAAAAACTCAAATACATTAATAGTAGATTTGAATTTGAAATTTGTATGGAATATACGTTATAATAATAAAGTTTACATAAAAATCATGGACATCAACTTTAATACCTCTAAAGTTTTTATATTATAGATATTTAAAATACGAATTTTATACGCGCCTTTATCTAAACCAATCACGAGTCACTAATCATATTTTCAACAATCTATTGATTTTAAATTAAACTTTCAATTCGACAGTTTCATTGAAACAATAACCAATAACCATTATTTTATGTGATAAAATTAAATTTGACGATTATTTTTTATCATATACTATATTTTTTGCAAATTTACTACAATTCTATGGCCCTGGCACAATAATCCTTCTCTTCAGGGTTGGGAAGACTGCAATTAAGCCGCACTAGACGATAAGGAAAAATAAAAATTGAGTCAATGGCGTAAACGCAAAATTTCGGCTCCAATGCTTTTTAAATGCATTCATTTTTTTCGAATCCTGAGAAAACTAATAAATATTTTTGATTATTTCATTCATTATTCTGGGATTCTGATCCATAGAAAGCTACAAAAATAAAAAGTACAGTGATTATTTCATTCATAGGAGATTCTGACCAATAGAAAGCTACAGAAATAAAAATTAAAGTGATAATTTTTGATAATATCCCGTCGTCAAGTATATTACGTTAGATGCCCTTCGTTGCTACGAAAAAATACAGTCAGTGACATTAATGACAATTAATGTTTTAAAAATTATAAAAGTGATGACTTTCAATCGTCAAATATTTATAACAACTGTGTGTTTAATTGTACTAATTTGTACTTACATAAATAAATTACAATAAAATTTTGGTTTTGAACAGTTTTATTCATGAAATAATCGCAGCAAATTGCACTCGATCTCTAAAATTATTATCGAATTTTTGCCCTCGTGACACTTTGACATAATTTTACTTCCCTTCGGGTCGTGAAATTAAAACTGTCAAAGTGTCACTCGGGAAAAATTCCATAATTTTAGAGCTCTTGTGCAATTACTATTGATAATTTTTGATAATATCCTGTCGTCAAGCATTACGTCAGATGCCCTTCGTTACTACGCAAAAATTAACATTCAGTGACATTAATGACAATTAATGTTTTATAACTTGTCACAGAGAACACCAAGAAACAGGTTTAGCAAATATTCAGGTGAAGATATCAATAAAATATTACTTAAAATTATTTAAAAAGACAGTTTTATTCATGAAATAATCTCAGAGAATTACCCTCGATCTCTAAAATTATTATCGACTTGTTTAGCAGGTGCCACTTTGACATAATTTCACTCCCCTTCTGATCGTGAAATTATTACTGTCAAAGTGTCACTCGGGAATCAAATCGATAATTTTAGAGCTCTCGTGCAATTACTAATGAAAATTTTAAACGCAATTGCAGAATGAAAGATTCCATTATTACCGAGGGCCGAAAGTCCCTTAGAATAAACAAAAAGTTTCTTTTGAATGAGATATTTGAAATAAAAAATCACACTAAATTTTCTTTTTTTTCACCCCTGTAACTTATTAAAATAAACATGATAGAAGTTTTCAGGGAGTTTCGGCCCTCGGTAATAACGTAATCTTTCAATATGCGTTAAAAGTTTTCTCAGGATTAAAAATAATAATGTATTTAAAAAGCATTGGAGCCGAAATTTTGCGCCTGCCCCCTTAAAGATACAGTTTAATATACAAAAAAATTCAAAGATTTACAAAAAAAATAAAACAGACTAACAAGAAAAAACTATTATCAATTATCAACAATAATAAGGAATAGTAAATAGTGCAGGCCAGGTATGTAGATTTACTAATTAACTAAGTAATGACTCTACGAGTATAGAATGCATTAAATAACCCAATGTTAAAATTTATATTTTATAGCACCGTACTTTACTTTTAAAACCATTCTTATCAGGTGCTGATGATAAATACCTAAATAAATTTAAGTGTTATCTGTTAAAGCGTCACAGGAAATTAATGGAAGCTAAGTGTTTTAGTAATTCCCAAGTCCTTGTAAAAATGACTCATATTTATATGTATGTACATATTGTAGATATAATAATTATTGGTCTGGGCATTCAGGCCTGATAACACTCGTCTCATCTTAATAATGGACAAGCAAGAGACTATTATTATTATGTTATGCAAACAAAATAAAAATAGCCCAGTCGGGATACCATTTGACCTTGCATTAGGAGCTGCCCCAAATTTTATTTTTCTAATCTTTAAGGGGGGTCAATAGTAGTATAAATTTAAAATCTCGACTAAATTTGACCGTTGCATTAGCCGCCATCTTGATTTTAAACCAGAACAGTTTTTGCTCAATATCTCCGCCATTTTCAACTTTTCGACAAAAAATATACAAACTGAAATTGTTTAAAATGTGATTTTCTATAATTTCGCTAATTATAATTTTTTTTGTACGGTCCATATTTTCAGAGTTGTGGGGAAAAATAGTGACAGTTAGAGCATAATTATTGATTTATTGAATTATCTCGTTTATTATTAGTTTTACAAAAAATTTTAACCTATACAAAAATGAGGTTAATTAAATTTTGTACAATTTTGATCTCTTTCATTTTTTTGATAAAATCAATATTTAGGGTAGTACGTATGCGGTAAAGGCGCGAGCGTAAGACCCGATTGATTTTAAAGCAATTGTTTTTGTTGAATATCTTCGCCATTTTCAATTTTTCGACAAAAAGTGTAAGGACTGAAATTGTTGCAATTACGATTTACTACAATTTTTCGAGAG
Organism: Diabrotica virgifera virgifera; assembly: GCF_917563875.1. Taxonomy (NCBI): domain Eukaryota; kingdom Metazoa; phylum Arthropoda; class Insecta; order Coleoptera; family Chrysomelidae; genus Diabrotica; species Diabrotica virgifera. Next base: position 254,129,221 of record NC_065443.1, read on the forward strand.
AACCAGTGGCAGGTCTAAGAGGGGGAGAATGAAAAAATTCCCCCCAACAGGGTCCAAAATTAAAAAAAAAATGTTGAAATATTAAAATATGTTAGCTGACATGAAACTTAATTATCGACAGACAAATTCAACCAATAAAACCAGCTAGTTAATAAAATGAATAAGTTATTATTTATGTCTTTTATGTACTTAGTTTGGTTGGTGTTTCATTGGAAATTTCAAAAATTGTATAAAATATTATTATTTGTGTTTATGTATCATAATTGTCGTAAAGTTAATAATAAATGAGACAATTCAATAATTATGTTTCCCCTTCGCTTCCACTATTTTCCTCCTTAACTCGGAGAATGTTGATCGCATAAAAAAATTGTGGAAAATGAATTGTAGGAAATTGCGTTTCCAACAATTTTAATTCTTACCGTTTTTGTCGAAAAATTGAAAATGGCCGAGATATTAAGCAATAACGGTTCTCCTTTAAAATCAATATGGCGGCTAATGCAACCGCGGAATTCAGTCGAGATTTTAAATTTACACTACTATTGATCTCCCCTAAAGGATATAATTATAAAATTTGGGGGAGCTCGGAAAAAAGATTCAATTTAGTAATTATGCTCCCCCCACCACTTTTTACTATTTTCCTACTTAACTCGGAAAATATCAACCGCATGAAAAAAATTGTTAAAAAGAAATTGTAGGAAATCATATTTGGAACAATTTTAGTTAAAAATGGCACAGATATTGTTCAAAAACAATTGCTACAAAATCAATCAGGTCTTACGCTCGCGCCATTATCGCATACGTACTACCTTAAATATTAACTTTGGCAAAAAAATGAAAGAAAATGAAACTGTGTAGAATTTAGTTCTCTCTATTTTTGTATAGGAACAATTTTGTCGTAAAACTAACAATGAACGAGATAATTCAATAAGTATGCTCTAACTGTCACTATTTTCCGCCATAACTCGGAAAATATCGATGGCACGAAAAAATTGTAACAATAAAAATGATAGAAAATTACATTTTCAACAATTTTGGTTGTTATACTTTTTGTCGAAAAGTTGAAAATGGCGGAGATATTGAGCAAAAACAGTTCTCGTTTAAAATCAAGATGGCGGCTAACGCAAAGGCGGAATTCAGTCGAGATTTTAAATTTACACTACTATTGACCCCTCCTAAAGATTAGAAAAATTTAATTTGGGGCAGCTCCTAATGCAAGGTTAGGCCTGTTATTCGTCTAACCCGACTGGACTAAAAACAGACCGTGTCGTTTTGATTCAATTAGAGTATCTTACCATACTCTGAAGAGTATATCGCTGAGAGATAAAAAGAGGAACGAGTGGATAGCAGGCAAAACCGAAACAACAGACGCTGTCGAACATACATTAAAATGAAAATGGAAATGGGCTAGGCACAACGAAAGATATCCGGATGGAAGATGGAATAAAGATTTTGGCCTCTGGAGACCATAATATATACTGCAAAAAGGTCAAGAGGTAGACCACAAATGAGATGGAAGATGACATTGAGCAAAGCGCAAGTCCAATGTGGAAAAGGCAAACAGAAAACAGAGACAAATGAAGACAAATGGGAGAGGCCTATATTCAGCACATAAATAGATTTTAGAAGCTTAAAAGAAAGTAAAGCGGCGGGATCTCTTAATGACACAATCTGGAAGAACAAACACCTAAGACAAGACACAAAAGCAAGAATCTATAAAGCAGCAATTAGACCTATATTGACATACACGGCGGAGACAAGACCTGACATCTAAAACGAGACGACTACTAGAAACAACAGAGATGAAAATATTCCGACGAATATCAGGGAAAAGTCTGTTGGATAGGGAGAGAAGCGAAAACATAAGAAGATCATGCAATGGTAAAGACATAAATGGATGGGTGACAAAACGGAAACAGGAGTGGAACGAACACATTAGTAGAATGGCAGAGAATAGGATAGTACGAATAGCACGAGATAAGTCACCAAATGGACGAAGAAGTATTTTCAGACCAAGAAAAAGATGGTGCGATAACTTAAACAATTTAGGAGGCTAATATTGAAGAAGAAACAGGCTTTAAAGCTTACATACAAAAAGGAAGAAGAAGAAGAAGAATAATAGATTTTAGGCTATAGATAGATAGACCATACTCTGACACGTGTTCTAGGTTTACCGTTATCAAAGAGGCTTTGTAAGAAGACTGGTTGATAAATATATTTAAATATTATACCTAAGCATGCTTTTAGCGACCTCTAATGAGGAAAGATGAAGTGAGTGTCGATAACGATTCAAGTAAACTGTTAACCCAGGTATAACCATACTATCGGGCGATGCTAGGAAAATATTCCACCAACGCATCGGCAAGTTACCCGTCTAAACCGCTATCATTGTGTACTCTATACCGAGTATAGTGTGAAACAAACAACATAGTTATGTATATACTTTCAATATTATCGTATATCTGTTTTATTCAATAAGACAGATAGTTCAATTTAGTGTAACAGTTCAATAACCATAATTGGCTGAGTGAACGAGCAATATTGGCGGCAAGATACAGATGATGATCTTTATTCGAATTATCAGAATTTTCTTCTGGGAAAGCGTTTTCGTTCAAACCAGTTGACAAGTTATAAACCAGGATGACATAGTAAATTTTCTCACAGTACTTCTTAATTCATTGGAATTGCGTGGTCTTACACCTTACAATTTACAATTAAAATTAGGATGAGTTGTCATTATGCTGCGTAACATTAATCAACCTCGACCGTTCAATGAAATGAGACTGACTGTGAAAATGCTGATGAATAGTGTCATTGAGGCAACGATCATCAAGGGCAAATACAAAGGAGAAGATGACTTGATCCCTTGTATACCGATGATTCCAACGGTTCACCATTTGCTTTTAAGCGTCTACAATTTCCTGTGTGGCTTTTGCAATGATGATAAACAAATCGCAAGGTCAATCGTTGAAAGTTTGCGGTATCAACTTGGAGTTTCCATATTCTGAGCATGGACAATTATACGTCGCGTATTCGCGCATCGGAAAACCGCCATCGTTGTATATTTACGCACCCAAAAAAGACCAAAAATATTTATCAGAAAGTTTATCAGAAAGCATTAAATTGATTAAAATTTTTTCGTATATAATGTTTTTAAGTATTTTTTTGTTGTATGTTAATTTTAGTTATTGAACTTTGACACATTATTTAATTCTAAGACGGTACGAAGTTCTCAAGGTCATCATGTAGGTATATATTGGCACAATATGATTTTTTTCAGTAAAAATTTATTTAAAATTCCATTGTATTTTATACTTCAAATATGTAATACTAAGATACATCATAACATTGATAAAAACATTCCAAAATATATATTAATTTTTCTGAATCTGTCAAGCAGGTGATTGGTGTATAACAGATATGTAACATTAGCAATCAAGGGTTTCCTACTCACGAGTATCCACGCTTGCCTTATGTCATAATAAGTAAATACCAATCAATTATAAAAGTAGGTTTTCCCATTTAAGGTCAATTGATATAATTACATACAACGCACTGTAGAATACTCTAATATTGTTTATTAAATTTTATTATGTAGATACTATAAATTTAATAGCTTATAATGCGGAAATCCCGATACACATTAATACAAAGAATTAAAGTATATTATAAAATTTTTCAGTCGCTGTATTCTTTGGAAATGAGTTTAACTTGTCCATAATAAAAAAAATGTGAGAATTCAAACCCACTCTATATTTGACTGACTGCACAGATAACTAAAACTTTAAAAATTGTACTAAAAGAAAAAAGTATACTCCACTGTCTTCCTGGATGTGGCAAAACAAAATTTATTATGAATTTATTAAGGAAACGGGGTGATTATATACTATAATCATATTATTTACACTGACTTAGTATCAATATATTAACCACGTGTTACAGAATTAGTAATAATAAAACTTTTATTATTAGTAAACATTTAAAAATGGTGGCAAAATATGTTTCCCATTGCCATTTCTATGTATTCTTTTGTTAACGTGAAGGCTTTGAACCGGCCGCATATGAAATGCCTCCCGAAAAAGGGTATCTTACCTGCAGAGCCGCGCCAAGGCTTTCAAGCGCCCCGGGGCAAGTAATTTTAGGCGCCCCTTTCCTCCTTCCTTTTTAAGTAGTTTTTTGTAGCTTAGTGGATCGTTATACGGTATAAATACAAACTATTTTTATGTGTTAGCAAAGTATCATCATCATCATCATAATCTAACCGTTATCGTCCACTGCCGAACATAGGTCTCCTCTAAGTTTCTCCATGTCTGCCTATCTTGAACTACCAACTATCCAGTTCCCGGCAGTTCTCTTTACATCGTCACTCCATCGCGTTGGTGGTCGATATCTGCTTCGTTTATCCGATTTCATAACAAATAAAAAAAATTGATATTGCGTCGTCGGGGTTGAAAAATATACGTTAAAATTAAGTCCAAAAGTGGATAAACTGACTAATTCTAAGCAACTTTTGTTCCATAATAATATACAGTTTTTTCTACTGTCAATATTTTTCTATTTATTTGCGAGTGAGTATGTTGCGCATGAACATGAGTTGCGTTCATTTTTCAACATAAAAACCACGGTTTTAGACCGTTTTTCGAAAATAACACAAAAAGTGTGTATTTTATTGAAAACAAATTTCTTAGCAAAATAGAGCTTATTAAAAAATTTAAAAAAACTTGTGCACGCATGAAGTCAGTAGATCTAATTAGTAGAGAAAGAGTTGTAGCTTCAGTAAAGTGGGTTCTTATTCGTCAAATTAGATATCAAGCATTTCAACGTGAAATAACCAAAAAATGAAGCACTTTTCGGGCAAAAGTCATGACAACTTTTTTAAAGTTTTTAGAAAAACCTTTATTTTTGTTTTTTCAAAAAGTTTCCAGTAGCAAAAGTAGGTCGGTAACGCAGAAAATAAAGTTGGTTCCTTTTTTTTAGTAAAAATCTCCGCTTAATTAGCCACCCAAATGAAATTAATTGTTACAGTTTTACAATTTACTTCACTTTGCATATTTGAAAGGTAAAGTTAATTATGTATATTTATATGATCTGAAAGTTTCACCATTTAAACGTGCATATTTTTTTAAAAAATTGGTTTTAAATAAAAAAAAATATATTGACATTTTTAAGAAAATGCCTTTTTTATAAAATTTTTCCTAATATATTTTCGCTAAAATACTTACTTTTTGAGTAATTTGTCGGTGAAAAACGGTGAAAGACGAAAAACTGTTTAAAAACGTGTTTTTTTTGTTGAAAAATGAACATATTCACTCGCAAATAACTCGAAAGGTAGATATTGACTTAAGTAATATAAAAACTTTATAGAACAACTTAACTTTATAGTTACTTACAATCCGTCAGTTTATCCACTTCCTGACTTATTTTTAACGTAAGTACCTATATTTTTCTCCCGTGAAGGAGTGGTACTCCCCTATGGCAAAAGCACACGTCGACGCAATATCATTTTCTTCTTTGACTTGTTAGCTATGCGTATGCCAAATTTCATGTTGATCCAAGCGGTTCTTTAAAATTCCGAGGTTTTGCAATATTTTACCGTGAGTGAATTGAGTAATAGTTCAGTTTAAGGGGAACGGAGCAAAATGCGAAATATTGACCATGTCAAAATTTTTAATGTGTTTTAAATGTATTCATTTTTATCAAATCCTGAGAAAACTAATATGTATTTTTGAAAAATTTAAATGCAGAATAAAAGACTACTTTATTAACGAGGGCCGAAAGTCCCTTAGAAAAAATAAAAAGTTTCTTTTGAATGAAATATTTGCAATTAAAAATCACACTAAATTTTTCCTTTTATTTTCACCCCTGTAACTTATTAAAATAAACATTATAGAAAGTTTCAGGGATTTGCGGCCCTCGGTAATAATGTTCTCTTTCATTCTGCGTTTAAATTTTGAAAAATATTTATTAGTTTTCTAAGAATTCGAAAAAAAAAAAATGAATACATTTAAAACACATTGAAAGTTTTGACATGCGTCAAATTGTTTTCATTTGATATTTCCTTGATAGAAAATTTCCCTGATAGAAAAAAAGTTTGTGTCTTTGTTGTATTTGTCCCATGTCAACTCAAAATTGCCAGTAAACTCAAAAAAAGTAGAAGAATAAGATTGTGTAATGGTCGGCAGTTGCCCCTGAGAGCAGAAAGTTTGTGTCTTTGTTGTATATTTGTCCCATGCCAACTCAAAATTGAAAGTGAACTCAAAATTGTGTAATGGTCGGCAGTTGCACCTAAAAGCAAAAAGTCTGTGTCTTTGTTGTATTTGTCCCATCATCATCATCATTGGCTCGACAGCCCTTTCTGGGTCTTGGCCTGTTCCAGGATTCTTCTCCACTCTGATCTGTTTCGTACTTTTTTTCTCCAGTTTTTTATTTTTAAGGTTTTTATATCATTTTCTATTTGTTCTAAATATCTCAGCTTCGGTCTTCCTCTTGTTCTTTTTCCTACTGGCATCTGTTTGAAAATTTTGTTTGGTATTTCGCCTTCTTCCATTCTTTCGACATGTCCCATCCAACGCAGCCGTCCTATTTTAATGAATGTTATGATATCCGGATCCTGGTATATTTCGTATAGTTCAAAGTTGTACCTTCTTCGCCAAATTCCATTGTCTTTTGTGCCCTTATATATGTGTCGCAAGATTTTTCTTTCAAAGGTGGCTAGCAATGTTTCCTCTCTTTTAGTGAGTGTCCAGGTTTCTGAGCCGTATGTGAGTACCGGTCTTATTAGGGTTTTGTATATTTGGCATTTTGTTTTCCTTGCGACGTTGTCTGATCTTAGTTGCCGAATTAAGCCATGGTAACTTTTATTGGCAATAAATATTCGCCTCTGCACTTCCTCTGCTACGTTATTATCAGATGTGACTAGTATTTGTCCCATGCCAACTCAAAATTGCCAGTAAACTAAAAAAGAAGTAGAAGAATAAGATTGTGTAGTAGTCGGCAGTTGCCCCTGAGAGAAAAAAGTTTAATGTCGTTGAAAAAAAGTTTAGTTGTTGTATTTGTCCCATGCCAACTCAAAAATTCTACTAAATCAAAGAAGAAAAAGAAGATTGTTTATTGATAGACAGTTACCCCTAGCGTGAAATTTTTTTTATCTTGTCATGCTTTTCCCACATCAACCAAAATTGCCAGTTAACTAAAGAAGAAGAAGAAGAAGAAGAAGAATCAAATTGTACAATGTACTAACTCCAAATTGTAAGTGAATAAGGAATTTTTCCCTTATTCCGCGACGATGAGCTGGCCAAATACCCAAGTAGGTGGAGGCCAATAAACTAAAGAAGAAGAAGAAGTTTTAATTTTGCTCCGTTGGCCTTTGATTGAAATAACCGTTCGTACACTTAGGGGATCAAAGTAATAGGTAATAACTGCTATTTTTATATCTACCTACGATATGTAAAATTTTCAATTTCACAAGATATTTTTTTTTATGTAATTATGTTTATTTACAATCTACATCATTAAAAGAGTATTAAGTAAATTTTTTCCATGTTTTTGGTCATGAAGAAGAGACTTCCAATGATGTCTCATCTTATTCTATTTATGTTTAAAGTTTTAAAATAGGTCCTGAGGCCAGGTTCACAAGATAATAAAATATTATTAATATTTCTGGTAATTTCGGTATTGTCAAATTTTTTTTTCGGCACCCGTTGGCGCCTTTTTACTTCGGCGCCGGGGGGCACCGCCCCTCTCCGCCCTTATGGACGGCGCGGCCCTCCTTACCTGTCGCTAAAATAGTCACATATGAATTGCCTCCCAAGCTTTAAATAAATTACATGCTTCTAATCTTTATGTGAAGGTGAAACGTTGCCACATCTTCGTCCCTTTGTAAATTTTTGGCATTTGTATTTTGTTATTTAATTTTCAACCTTTATGTATTAAACATTATTCACACTAGGCAGTATTTATAAATTTCAACTAACTACTTATACATAATATACAATTAGTTTTATAACCATTATAATATATTTTATAATACCCATTATTTTTTGTTATTATAGTTTTAAGGTACCAAGAGTATAATAAGGATAATAACCCTTGAGGTCAATGGTGTATAGACCGAGGGCCTTCGGCCCGAGGTATATACGTATACGTTGACCGAAAGCGTTATTATTATAATACCCGTGGTGCCTTCAACGTTTAATGTCCGACTAAATTATTCTTTATATGCAAAAAATTTGCATGAATTTTGAATTAATTAGTTTTCAAACAAGTACATTTACCAGAAATTGTCGTAACGTAATTGTGGTAACCATAGCTTTACTTAGAGTTTTATTTGTCAACTTGACAGTATTTAACTCGTTATTTAAATTTAATAGGCTCTAGGGCGTTATTTTTCAATAACACGCCCATGGGCGTTACATCGTACTTAATAGACTTCGCAATAATGTCATTATTTGTCAAATAATAAACCAGTCGGACATTAATAATTTAATGTTCGACTGGTATATTATTTGACAAATAATGACATGATGTCGAAGTCAGTTAAGTATGATATAATGCCCTAGGGCGTTATTTTTAAAAACAACGCCCTAACGCCCTAGGGAATTAAATTTAAATGGGTATGTGACGAATTTCTAACTGAGGCCGGCCCTGTCCCTAGTAGTCAACAAACAACAGCGACAGGTCATCGACGAGTAATGTCTCCGCTAATCCAGAAGTTTCCCCGATGATAGGCGTGGACCCGCCTCAGGCCTTCCAAATGTTCTCGAAGCAGAGCCGTATCTATATAAGCGGATGATTTTTAAGCAGCAGGCAGTCAGTTAATATATTCGACGCGATATATTGTTTTATTGTTTGATCGGGTTGCTGAAATGTATGTATTTTTAAAGTAGATAAGTCGTATTTGTAAATAAATTAAATGTTAGAAAGTGTAAAATAAATTAGATATTGTTGTTAAATAAGTGTTAATTGTAAGTGTTATAAATAAACAATTTCAAGTAAGTCTTTTATTTATTTAATAATAATTAAAAGTCAATTCGCGTAATATTTTCTAAATAACAGAACAGTGGTGCAGAAGTAGGGATACTTGAAATAAATAAAATATAAATCGTAATAAATAAAGTGTGTGACAATGTCTTCACAACATAAGAAAATCACTGATTTGATCGTTAAGGAGCTCCGCAACCAGTTAGAGGAGAGAGACATGGACACTACTGGGAAAAAGGCTGATCTAGTCGAACGTCTAAAGAACGCTCTTCAAGAAGAGGGTCAAGATCCAGAAACCTATTTGTTTGAAGACAAGCATGCTGCTGTGATCTCATCGATTTCGAAGGTTTCGACAGACATTACATTGTTAGAGAACAAAGTTTCTAGCGAAATCTCCCAAGTTTCCTCCGATGTTTCTAAAGTTTCGACAGACATTACATCGTTAGAGAGCAAAGTTTCTAGTGAAATCTCCCAAGTTTCGACAGACATTACATCGCTGGAGAACAAAGTTTCAACAGAGATCACATCGTTAGAGAAAAAGGTTTCTAGTGAAATTTCCCAAGTTTCCTCGGATGTTTTGAAGGTTTCGAAAGACATTGCATCATTAGAGAAGAAAGTTTCGGGTGATATTTCATCCCTTGACAGCAAAATGACTAACGAGATCTCTAAAGTCACTTCGGATTTTGACGACAAGATATCGTCCATAAAATCTACCTTTGAAGAAAAGATCAAGGAAATAGAAAAGAAACTGGAGGAAACGGAAAAAGTGGACAAAGTGGTGGAACCCATCTTAACAGATATTAAAGATGATGAAACCAAATACAAGTTGGAGCCACGGTCGATAGTTGAAGGGAGTGTAGGTCATGCTCGTGTTAAGGTGCCAAATTTCGACGGAAAGTCATCATGGAACAACTACATGAAACAGTTCGAATCGGCGGCCAGAGCGAACGGATGGTCCGAAAAAGAAAAAGCTGTAAACCTCACTATTGCTCTTCGAGGCGACGCTTTGGATGTCCTCCAGACCATAGCCGTAGAGGAGACATATGACTTCGAGCAGCTTAAAAAGAGACTGAATATGCGATACGGACACGAACATTTAGAGCATGTCTATCAGTCGCAGTTTAAAAATCGAAGACAAAAGAAAGATGAAGCTCTTCAAGAATACGAGGTCGATATTGCCAGGTTGGTACGATATGCATATCCAACAGCTCCCGAAGACATGATGGAAAAGTTGGCTGTTCAAACATTCATTGATGGCCTTCGTGATCATGAAATGCAAAGAACACTGCGATTAGCTCGTCACAAGACGCTGGTTGATGTCTTGTCTGCCGCCCTCGAATACGAATCAGCTACCCAGGCCTCTGGCGGGTACAGTAAAGTTAGGACTGTGAAAGAGGAAGAGGATGAAGACAAACTGGACCAGATTGTCAATATGATAAAGGGCATTTCCTACAAGAAAACAAAGACCATAAGGTGCTGGAATTGTGGGGAAATGGGACACGTACGGAGTTCATGTAAGTACCCTAGGTACAATAACAGTCAAGAGACTCACCAGCAGGAAAACTAGAACGGGTCGGCCTTAGGGGGGCAGCTTCGACCCGCAACTTTTCCAAAGACCCTCTCATACTAATAGCTTCTTTGAAGTGTCGTGAAGATAGTGTATATGTGGATGGAGAAATAAATGGTAAAAAGTATACATTGTTGGTGGATACCGGAGCGACCAGAACCATTATACGACCGTCAGTTATAAACAGTCATAAGAAGCTCTTACCAACGAGGTTGCGACTGCGGACTGCCACAGGTGAAAATGCCAACATCCACGGAGAAATCCAGATACAATTGGGGATCGGAGCAGAAAAGTTCGTCCATACTGTCATAGTTGCAGACATCGAAGAAGATGTTATATTAGGAATGGACGTAATGAATTTGCATGGATTTCAATTGGATTTTAAGAATAGGGTAATTAAAGTTGGCAACGAGGAGGTATTTCTTCATCCACATGATGACAGAACTGTGCTAGCAGCCATTAAAGAAGATACAGTTGTGCCTGCGAGGAGTGAAACGATCATCGTAGCGCGGCTACAGGGAACTGTAGAAGAAGGAACACCTGTTATGATGGAGCCATGGAACCACGACGAGGAGGTTGGCCGAGGGATCATAATTGGAAAGGAATTGGTTACTTCTGCTAAAGAAATTCCCGTGAGATTGATTAATGTCAATGACTACCCGGTGACCATCAAGAAGGAGACAAAAGTAGGAACTTGTGTACCCGTGACGTCCATAATCCGTCAGACGACAACATCAGATAATTCCAACGACAAGTTCGACCAAATGGTTGCAGTTGCAGGCCAATCTCTAAATCAAATGGAAAAAAGGAAATTAAGGGAATTTCTTAGGCAATATCGTGACATATTCGTACCGAAAGGAGGAAAGACAGGAAGAACGACAGTTGTCAAACATAAAATTGACACTGGTACCGCTAGTACTGATTACCACAGGCGAAGAGAGAGGAAGCTGAAAGGATTGTTCAAGAAATGAAGAAAGACGGGGTGATAGAAACTTCTACGAGCCCATGGGTCTCTCCGGTGGTCCTGGTCAAGAAGAAAGATGGAACTACGAGGTTCTGTGTGGACTACCGTTTGTTGAACAATGTTACCAAGAAAGATAGTTATCCTCTGCCTCGGATCGACGACACGTTGGACACATTGGCTGGAAGTAAATTGTTTTCTACGTTGGACTTGAAGTCTGGATATTGGCAGGTAGAAATGGATCCAGTGGACAAAGAGAAGACGGCCTTTACGACAGGATCTGGATTATGGGAATTCAACGTTATGCCGTTTGGACTCTGTAACGCTCCTGCGACATTTGAGAGGCTTATGGAAAATGTGTTGAGAGGGTTATCTTGGAAAACGTGCCTGGTGTATTTAGACGACATAATCGTTTTGGGAGAGACGTTTGAAGACCACCTGAAGAATTTAGAAGACGTCTTTAATCGACTTAAAGCTGCCCAGTTAATGTTAAATCCCAAGAAATGCCAGTTATTTCAAAGTAAAGTCAATTATTTAGGTCATATAGTCAGCAAAGAAGGAGTGGCCGTGGATAAAGGAAAAATCGATTCCATTAAGGAATGGCCTGAACCAACTGATAAACATCAAGTGAGAAGTTTTCTGGGACTATGTACATACTACCGGAGATTCATTAAGAAGTTTGCAGATATTGCTAAGCCATTAACGCGACTTACAGAGGAAGCAAGGGATTATTGCTGGGATGGAGACTGCCAAACGGCCTTTGAAACTTTGAAGAGGCATTTAATTACAGCGCCAATATTAGGGTATCCACTGCCAGAAGGAGAGTTCATCTTAGATACGGATGCAAGCAATGTGGGAATTGGAGGAGTGCTGTCGCAGATCCAAGGAGGACAGGAACGAGTCCTTGGATATTTTAGTAAAGTGCTTTCAAAACCTGAACGAAATTATTGCGTCACGAGAAGAGAACTTCTAGCAGTAGTAAAATCAGTGGAACACTTCTATCAATACCTCTACGGAAGGAAGTTTCTAATCCGAACCGACCATGCCGCCCTTAAATGGTTAATGCAGTTTAAGAATCCAGAGGGTCAGATAGCCAGATGGATTGAACGACTTCAAGAATATGATTTCAAGATCGAGCATCGGGCCGGAGTTAGCCACAGAAACGCTGATTCTCTATCTAGAAGACCGTGTCCAGCAGAATGTTCCCATTGCAACAAAACAGAGTCGAAGGAAGCAGCAGTACTAAGAACAACAGTGGTCAACGACGAGTGGACGCCTACCAAGATCAAGGAAGAACAAGAAAAAGATCCAGTTTTACAGAAGATTCGAAAATGGAAAGAAGAAAATCGTCGACCATCTTGGCAAGAAATATCAAGCCTAGGCTCAGTAGTTAAGACGTATTGGGCCCAGTGGGACTCATTTATCTTGGAAGACAGCTTGCTTAAACGAGTAATAGAAAATGATGATGGTTCGGTGAGGAGAACACAGTTGGTGATTCCAAAGAGCAGAGTAGCCGAAGTACTTCGTCAGTTACACGACAGTCCATCAGGAGGGCATTTTGGTGTAAAGAAGACCCTTCAGAGAATTCGGGAACGATTTTATTGGATGAATAGTTCCGACGATGTGAAGGACTGGTGTAAGAAATGTACTACCTGTGCTACAAGTAACGGGCCCTACCGGAAAAGAAAGGCTCCTATGAGACAGTACAATGTTGGAAGTCCGTTTGAAAGAATAGCTTTGGATATTGCCGGGCCATTTCCAGAAAGTGACAATGGATGCAAATACATGTTGGTGATAATGGATTACTTCACGAAGTGGGTGGAGATCTACGCAATTCCAGACCAGAAGGCCGCCACTATTGCAGATGTGTTAATCAAAGACTGCATCAGCCGATTTGGAGTACCTCTGGAGATCCATAGTGACCAAGGAAGGAACTTTGAGAGCGATCTATTTCAAGGAATCTGTGATAAACTAGGCATGAAGAAGACGAGAACCACGGCCTATCACCCGCAATCGGATGGAATGGTGGAGCGTATGAATAGGACAGTCGGCAAGTATTTGACAAAGATGGTGTCCAAATATCAACGAGACTGGGACCAGTACCTTCCGTTCTTCGCAATGGCCTATAGATCTGCTGTTAATGAATCAACTGGGCAAACACCAACAAAAGTTCTATTTGGACGTGAGATGCGTCTACCCTGTGATCTAGAGTTTGGATGTCGACCTGGAGAAGATGTTGCTGGTGAGGATTACGTGAATGAATTACGAAGAAGAATGGACGATATACATGAGTTGGTCCGTTCTAATCTTCAGATCGCTAGCGACCGAATGAAGAAACGATACGATACCCAAGCCGAGAGGGGATGTTTCAAGGAGAACGACAAAGTCTGGCTTTATAATCCAAAGAAGCGAACAGGTTGTTCTCCCAAGTTGCAGCAGTTCTGGGAAGGTCCGTACCTCATTGTCAAGAAAATCAATGACGTTATCTACCGAATAAGCAAGATTCCTAGGGGAAAGCCGATGATAGTCCACCATAACCGGTTGGCGCCGTACGAGGGAGACCACGACGTAGATGAAGAAGTGGAAGTCAACCAAATTCGAGGAATACCTGACCTTACCTTTGAAGAGTTCATGGGTGCCTACGGAGGTACCGGTAAAGCAAGACATGGTGTTACCACTGAAGAAAAGCGAGATCTTCTCGCACTTCCCGATGACTATTCGCTGGCCCATACCATCCCGGCCAGTATCAAAGACGCACGAGGGTTGGCATCCGCCTTCCGAAGGAAGTTTGGTCGAGTTGCAGAACTTCAATGCCAACTGCCAGCTCCTGGCAAAGCATTGAAACTCCAAGATGCATCACGTTACCTATTCTATCTGGTAACAAAAGACACTGTCCGTGACCAACCTACCTACCAAGATGTATGGGATGCATTAATTCAATTGAGAGAGCACGTGTTGGAGTCCGACGTGCAAAAGTTAGCCATACCAAAGTTAGAATGCAACCAATTAGACTGGAGAGTTATCCGAAATATGGTAGAAGAAATTTTCCAAGACACCGAGGTCCAGGTGTTAGTCTGTTGCAATCCGCATAGTTACTGGTGCGGAAAGAAGACCGTCCCCTGTCACTTTTATACAACTGGGAGTTGCAAAAGAGGGTCCAGTTGCCGATATCAGCATCCAGTTCCAGTCCTGACAAGGTTCCAGGAGGAACCATCTTTTAAGGAGGGGGCAATGTGACGAATTTCTAACTGAGGCCGGCCCTGTCCCTAGTAGTCAACAAACAACAGCGACACGTCATCGACGAGTAATGTCTCCGCTAATCCAGAAGTTTCCCCGATGATAGGCGTGGACCCGCCTCAGGCCTTCCAAATGTTCTCGAAGCAGAGCCGTATCTATATAAGCGGATGATTTTTAAGCAGCAGGCAGTCAGTTAATATATTCGACGCGATATATTGTTTTATTGTTTGATCGGGTTGCTGAAATGTATGTATTTTTAAAGTAGATAAGTCGTATTTGTAAATAAATTAAATGTTAGAAAGTGTAAAATAAATTAGATATTGTTGTTAAATAAGTGTTAATTGTAAGTGTTATAAATAAACAATTTCAAGTAAGTCTTTTATTTATTTAATAATAATTAAAAGTCAATTCGCGTAATATTTTCTAAATAACAGAACAGGTAGTTAAATACTGTCAAGTTGACAAATAACAACCTAAGTAAAACTATGGTTACCACAATTACGTTACGACTATTGCTGGTAAATGTACTTATTTTAAAACTAATTAATTCAAAACTCACTAAAATTTTTTGCCTATAAAAAATAATTTAGTCGGACATTAAACGTTGAAGGCACCGCGGGTATTATAGATAATAACGCTTTCGGTCAACGTATATCCCTCGGACCAAAGGCCCTCGGTATATACACCATTGACCTCAAGCGTTATTATCCTTATAATACCCTTGGTACCTTAATAACTATAACAGAAAATTCAAAAACATATAAGTACATATTTTATAGATTTATTAAAAATAACATCACAAAAAACTTATTTGGAAAATATTACAAAATGTGTATAGAAATATAAAATTACAAAATATTTTTCCTAAATTTATATGATACTACTTTGACAAATTCTAATCTATTTATACATTCTCTTAATTCTAAAATTTTTTCATTTAGAAAATTTATTTTTGCTTTACTTTCGGCAACATTTTTTTTGTGTCGAAATATATATTCAACATTTTAATATAGGTATTTATTTGAAATTGTAAAATTATATCAATAAAATTATTAATGTTTGGACGAGGGCAGTAGAAAGAAGAATTATACTTGGAATGAACACTTTCGCATGGGTTTGTGGTTCTTTGTAAGGATGAAGAGTGCTCAGCCCAAAGATGTGGAGGAAATGTTGAATTTTCAGATATGTAATTATCAACAAGATAATCACAAAATTGGGTGACTCTTTCATCGACTGGTTTAATTTCTGCCAAATTTATAGCAAAAAAATCGCTAAGAACTTCAGGATATAAGAATGAAAGACCAAAAATATAAATTAAGAAAATTCGTAACTTCGGTTGAATTAACACCTTTTTTCTGGTATTCTGGAGCTAATCCCAGTGCCTGAACCTTTCTATACCATGCCCGTCCCAAATGAAAAGCACATCCATGAAGATCTGCTTCAGGAAATGCCATACGAATACCATTATGAATGGAAATTTTAAAGTCTGAAGTTGTTACTTTAGAGCAGAGGTTCCCAAACTATTTTTTCTCGTAGACCCCTTTAAAAATTTACTGGTTTCGGTGGACCCCCTGCTGCTACATTTTTACCATATTCCCAAAACTCGTCCCAAATGTGAAGATATAACGATGGAAATTGGCGTCGCGGGTGAGCTCCAACCCTAAAATCATCATCATTCATCATCACCCAGCTCTTTGCGTCCACTGCTGGACATAGGCCTCCCTCATTTTTGTCCATTGTGCTCTATTTTGAGCACTTTGCATCCAATTTCTTGACATTTTCTTGAGATCGTCAGTCCAATGAGTAGGTGGTCTTCCTCTACTTTTTTTTTTCTAATCTCGTCCTCCACTCAAGTAATCTCTTCGTCCACCTCGCATCACTGATTCGGGCGACACGTCTCCGACCCAGTTCCATTTCAGGGTGGCAATTCGGGAAATTACATCGCTAACTCCTGTTCTCCGTCTTCGAAAATAGTGCTAAATTCGGAGTGATAAAAATAAAGAAAAAATAGTAGGTATATTTTCTTACGATCTATTTATTAAAATGATAATGATAACAGACTTAAAAGAATTAAAATGAAACACTAATAACGTTACGTAACTTTAAATATGCAAATCAACAATAAAAAAAATCCCAATAATTTTAATGGGAGGGATGTACTTGATGGATTGACAGCAAATTATCAATATTTGGCTTTAGTTTTGTTAGGATTCCTTTTGTTGGTGTTCCTTTTTTTGTCAATAGGTTTGTAACTACACTAAACCTTTTTTCGACAAGGTATGACGAGGGAAACGCTATGAAAAGTTTTCTCGCAATTTCCCAAAGCCCAGGATATTTTTCAGGTATTTCTGCCTGCGCAGCCAAAATGTTTGATAGCCTTTTTTAAATTGCATCTTCAGCTCTTCATTGGTGCTGAGTTCCTCTTGTAATACCACATCCGCCACTTCCGTTTCATCAAATGGATTTATGACCCGTGGTGGTATTTCCATCATCAAAATATCTTCAAATCTGTTTTTGAAGTCATCATGCAGCGCATTTAAATGTTGAACGTATGTCTGAATATTTTCATCAAGACATGCTGTACGTAACAAGCACAGGACTTAGACATTGTAAGGACAGGATTGTGGAATCACAATCAGTAGAATTGCATATGCAAGCAATTTGCAGCAAAATAGAATTCTACTCATCGTGGCAGTGGCGGAGTGATTTGGAATTTATTTAAACAAATTTGCATTTTTTATCGTAAAGTATCAATGGAACAAATAATGTTTTAATAGAAGGGACTCAAAAATGTGATTATTAGGCATTATAATAAGTTTTTTGATTTAAGATGTTTTTGATCAAATTTTAGTGTAGAAAACATTAAAATACTGTTTTTACATTTACCCCCATTCCCAAAATACATGTTCTTCTATTTGGCTAATAATTTGCCCACAGATAGCCAAAACACAGGACTTTAAGTGGTTAAAAGAATTTATGTAGTTTTACAATATAAGAAAAGTTACATGCAATAATATCTGAGTCAAAATTATATAGTCCAGTCGGGTTAGCATTTGATCTTGCATGTCGAGCTACCCCAGCAAGATTCTATTCTGTTTTGACTGAAATTGTTAAAAATATGGTTTCAATAATTTTTTTTATTATAAATTTTTTGTGACGTCGATATTTTCCGAGTTATCGGGCGAAAATAGTGACAGTTAGAGCAGAATTATTGAATTATCTCGTTTATTATTAGTTTTAGAACAAAATATACTTATACAAAAGTGGAAATAATTAAATTTTATACAATTTTGATTTTTTTCATTTTTTGCTAAAATCAATATTTCAGGTAGTACGTATGCGGTAAAGGCGCGATCATAAAACCTGATTGGTTTGAGAGCTCCTCCATTTTCAACTTTTCGACAAAAATGGTATAAATTGAAATTGTTCCAAATAAATCGTCTTTACAATAATTACTACAATTTTTTTAACCATTATTTTCATAGGGCCGATATTTTCCGAGTTAATTGTACCTAATTACAGAAGCCGCCTATATTTTTGACACTTTAATTATCCCACGTATTTATCCGACATATTTTCAGTCAAATCGAAAGACATGTATTTTGGGAATGGAGGAGAATGTAAAAAAACGGCATTTTAAAGTTTTCTACACCTAAATTTCATCAAAAACTTGTTATATAATCTAAAAATAAACTTTTTAATCAAAATAATTTGTTATAATATATTTTAATGCTATTTTTAAGTCCCTACTATTAAAACATTATTTTTTCCCATTGATATTTTACGATAAAAAAATGCTAATTTGTTTAAATAAATACCAAATCACTATAAAGTGTTCGTGGACCCCCAATTACAACTTGTGCACCCCCATTTTTATTTCACGTCAACGTAGACCCCCGTTGAGTCCCTCGTGGACCCCTGGGGGTCCACCTGGACCACTTTGGGAACCACTGCTTTAGAGGATAGAGGACAATTAATTGTACAACATATGATATATTTAAAAGTGAGATAATATAAAGACGACTTTTTAACCAATTAAGATTAATGTAATGTCCATTTTTCAAGCCATGTATACTAAACAATTGAGTGAAAGAACGAAGACAGTATTCAAAAGTTCCGTCAACATACCAATTGGAAACAGTCGAAAGAAAACGAAGATTTGAAAAGCCTGTTAATATAACAATATTATGATTATCTTTGTCATTTTTAATTATAAAATTTTCATTTCTATTTGTAATAATAGAAGATAAATCAAGAGCTTGATGAAATTCAGATATATTTTTGGGAAGTTTAATTAAAGAATTAGTGGTTCTAGCATAATATAAATTTTGTCTCACCTATTGATATCATTGATAGTAAATGTCTCTCTATATTTGTCTTCTTAAGTTCTTTACAGATGAGCTTCATTGGTTTTTCGCTGAGATCTTCCACGGCTGCTCTTTTTATTGGATTGCTTACGACTTTTCTATTGTAAACTTCGGCAGACAACTTCTCGTGGTTATGATCTAATATTGATTCAATATTATCGTATTTTCACATCCCTGTGTTTTCACAAATGCTTTGCAGGTTTTTTTTAGTACATTAGTACATATTTAGTACAATATAAACAAACAAAAAGATTAAGGTAATAGCTATTCATGGAATCGTTAAGAAGAGATAAGAATCGGAATTGGAATTACCCAGAAAAGCTGGCTATTAGATTGTCGGAACAAGTTTCTTTTCTAAAAAGAAATATGTCATACTGTGAAATATTTATGTTACCATATTTTATGTACATTTTAGTACCTATTTAAATTATGAATTGGCAACATTGTCTCATTATACAGAGATTAAGTAGACAAAATATCAGCCTAATTGTTTAACAAACCGGAGGCATTTCCATTGTACCTGGGAGGCATTTCATGTATGAAAATATTTACCTGAAAAAGTGGGAGGCATTTCGATAACACCGTTTGGACTTATATTTTGATTTCTTTAACTTCTTAACCGCTTCACTCGTGACAGTCGTGACTTAAAATTTAAAGCAGCAGTTTGCTGTCCACGAACATAGTTAACTACATAGTTAATTACTGCTACTTCATGCAGATGATGTAAAGATATGTAAATAAATAAATAACAAAACTGATAAGTTGGTATTGTAACAGGATTTATATAGTTTACCTAATTCATCATTATTGGCCCTATAACCCTTAATGGGTCTTGGTCTGTTCTAGGATCAGCTTCCATTCCTACCTATCATTCACCTTAGTTTTCTAATATCTTACTCTTAACACTCGTATGTCATATTCCACCTGGTCCTTAAATTGTGCTCTGGACCTTCCTTTTCTTCTTACTCCATCCGTTCTTTGGTTATAAATGTGTTTCGACGGCTCCATCTCGTTCGTTCTTTCTAGGTGGCCTAGCCACCGCAGCCCCTTTATTTTGATGGACCTACCAATACTAGGTTCACTACAAAGGCAGTAAAGCTAAGAAAAATATATAGCGCCTGTATTGTTGCTTTTCAGTTCTACATCATTGGCAAATCTTAGATCATTTAAAAATCTGCCATCGATTTTAATTCCACATTCTTCCCAACAATATTTTAGTTTATCCTAGTTGTATTTTAATTATCGTTTCTTTGTATTGGAAATCACCACACCATGGCTATAATTTTCTCACCCTTTGGCAGATTTAAACCAACATGCTTGAAACCTTGGTTTAAAGCACTGGTTTTTTGAGAAAAAAACCTATTTCTGTATTTTCTTTTGTTTTTGTATTTTCGAACTGTTATTTTAAATATTATTACATTTGAAGATGTTTTTTTTATTATATTAATTTTTTGTGTATATAAAAACAAAAGTTGTCTTAATAATTTTTTTCATTATTTATTACTATTATTTTATAAAATAATTTATTTATTCTTAAAGTATTTAGACTTATAAGACTAAGCACTTTGTATAAAATAAACCTAGTTTAAACCAAAAAACCTGTTTTTTTTTTAGTTTTTTCGAAAAAACCTTGACTTTTGCCAACTCTGCCCGTTGGTACTTAAATTCTTTAAAAAATTGGATGGAAATTACTGACATTATGTTTACATGTTTATAGCAAACAATAAATAAATAAAATTTATTTTAATGTGATTAAATACAAAGAAATATAGCTAAAATATAAACTTTGATACACACTGTATAGGACAGAGGCACCACTTATGGCCACTACCCCGCCTATGGCCATTTTGCTGTGATTCGTAAGATAATAAGCATGGCGTCCATCAACCAATAACCTTGAAGCTGCTAAAACGTCAAATAATTCTATACGCTCTGAGCTTCGCTGGTGTCGCTCCTAGCGGATTACTACTAAGGAAAATGTAACTACGCTTTTCACAGTTAATGCAGAAGGAAAATTCGCTCCTCCTTTAACAATTTTTAAATATGACCGAATCCCGTCTGCTGTATGTAAAGCAGCTCCTAAAGGTTGGTGGTTAGGGAAAAGTCAAAAAGGCTGGATAACAGCAGAATGTTTTTTTGAGTATTTTTCGAACGTTTTTGTACCCTACCTAAAGGAGTCTCAAATAGAGTTCCCGTTCTTGTCTTTTTAGATGGACATAAATCCCATCTGAGTCTACATTTAAGTAAATTTTGCGGAGAAAATCAAATAATTTTAATAGCATTGCCCCCCAATGCTACTCATATCCTCCAGCCTTTAGACGTCTCTGTGTTTGCAGGCTATAAAACAAAAGTGGAAAAATTTGGTTCGAAAATATAAGATAGAGAACAATGGCCAGGAGATTACGAAATCATCTTTACAAAAATGACCTTAAATGTAATATCGGGATTTAAAGCCACAGGTCTGTATCCTTTTTCGGAAAATAATGTGGACTACAGTAAAATTATATTGAGAAAACCCGATTTGTTTCAAACTAAAGATATTAACATGGAAGCCACAGTTTTTCTTAAATATTTAGAATCAAAACTTGATGTGGGTCCCCTGGACCAATTTAAGACAACAAAAAGAAGAAAACATGAATGGGAAGGTAATATAGAAGATAAATCGCTGTATAGTATTTGGTTACAAATTACAAATGAAATAGAAATTCAACCAACCGAAAGTAGAGATCCAGTTCTGGCGAGAGAAAATCCAGAACCTGATAATAATGCTCTTCCAAATATATGTCCACTGGTATCTACTATAAATGATAATATGACCAATGCTGTGTTTTCGGAAACTTCCAATTTTGATTACTTAGGCGATCAAGTTCCGACCACATCGACTGCTAGCAGTATTGCGATGGATAGCAGTTTTCGTTCAAATAAGATAGAATAAGTCAAAATAAGTTTTTTTGCACAAAAACCGATTTCTTCAACAGTATGTATTTTACAATGTGCTCCCTTACCCTCAACAAAAGGAACCGGACTAAAAAAAAAAGATCAAAGGAATACACACCAAGTGTTATCACATCTGATAAGTGGGTGGAGTATCATGAAGAATGTGAGAAAGTTAAAAATGATAAAGAAAAACAAAAGCAAGAAAGAAAGCAGGCTCGAGAGCATAACAAACAGACGAAGGAACAAAAAAAAGTCGAAAAAATGGAACAAAAGACAACAAAACTAAAAACGATAAAACCTAAAAAAACAATATCTATATTCAGACTCTTCTTCAGAAGAACATGAAGACTAGGAGGAAACTGGTAGTAGTGGAGACGATGTTGACTTCGTGGAACCTGAACAAGAAAATATTGAAATGTTCGATACCGATGATCTTAAATTGGGAGACTTTGTGCTTGCAAGATTTAAGCAACTGGGTAAAAGATCGACGACAACATATAAATATGTTGCCAAAATTATAGATGTCCTTTCATTAGAAGAGTATGAGATACAATGTTTGAAAAGTGCTAATGAAGAAAAAACTGTGTTTTGTCCTATAGAAAATGATGTTTGCAGTATAGATAAAAACGATATTTTGGGAAAACTACCCGATCCCATTGTTCAGGAACAAGGAAGAAAATTTAAGACTATTTTTCCAGGAAAACTTGACATTTATGAACAAATCGCCTGGTGAGAACAATAGTGACGAAACTTCAAAATGAACATTTAGAGATAATCGTATTTGAAGTTTTGATGAAACTGCTAAACAGTATAACTGACTTATTGGGACCGTGCAAGTTCGACAAAGCGACCCCTATTTCTGCGCTCTATACTAAAATTCGCACTTTTAATTATATTGGCCAATTATATTAGTCCTGGTTACTGGATAATTGTCAAGGCCATAGTCCAAAAAAATAATAAGAAGAAAAAATATGATTCAGGTTATGTTATGAAAACGTCAACAATTGTATGTAGTAAATAGAATTAGTTATTAAAATACAGTACTGCAAGCAAAATAAAATTAATTAAATTTACCTTTATATAATAATTGTATATCATATCAATATTGTGGAGCAATATATAATTTTTCTGCTTCATTGACAGAAGGTATGAAATATACGTCAATTTGACAATTTCAATTGACAATATGAATTATTTAAGATAGTTGCAATATTTCTCCGCGACTCGCGCAGGGTCGTTTCTCGTTTCCCCTTCCAAGTACTTGCACACCGCGAATAGGTAATCATTTTGCAAAATTTTTCTAATAATGTGCTTTCTATATATGTAAACCAATTAGTACAAGTAATTTTATTTGAAGAAAAGATTGATATTGTATTTATTTTTGATTTTTTTTCTGCGTTACGCCATTATTGCATTATCGAAGATGTTTAATTTGATGTTTCGCCACTATACTTTAATACTACTATACTACAACAGTTTAGTTTCTGTTTTAAATAATTAAAAAATTTACTTTTAAAAATAAATTAAACGCATCAAATAAAATATTTTATTGTACACACCAGTTATGCGCAAAATTAAACTAAAGTACAATAGAAAAATAACAAAATAAGATCTTAAGTAATAATTATGAAAACGATAAACATGATAAAAGATAAAAAGTAAGCAAAAGAACTATGAATAGTAAAATTAAATTCATCATTTTACTCACGTATGTTTCGTATTTCAAACTACTAAAGAAATGATTGTGGGTAGAAGGAATTGATTTATTTTGTAAGACTTCTTTTTAGAAATGAATATTGGTTCTCGATAGTGTGGAATTAAACAATACTGATCCAAAGTGGATAGACGCTTTCTTGATTTGCTATTTCTAAGTACCTAAGAACGATTGAAACTGAGTTTCTCTGTAAGAAGTTTTATAAAAAAAAAACAAAAGCAAAAACGACCACACAGACAAAAGTGCTCATTCGCCACTATTGCATAATAAAATATCTAATATTTCAAATACATGTAGGCACGGCGTAATTACAGATTCGCCAGTATTGATATAAAGTTTGGTGTGCTTTCGTCGTTAATGCATCAAAATATTTGACAAATTCACAATATCATAAAGACTTGTAGGCGCCCTCTAGTAATAAGGAAATTAAATAATTGTTAGCCGATATTGCACATAAAAGAGGGCATATTTAGATGTCGATTGATGGACTTAACTCAAAAACGTTAATTTTTGAGTTTCGCCACTATTGTTCTCACTAGGCGAAATATAAAATCATAAACACTACCTACAACATTTTCCAATGCTTTTTACCTATTTGTATTACCAGAAATTTATTTTATTTTACATATTTTTGTAGTTCAATAAATATTTAAACATATAAATATATATTTTTTTGGGTGGCCAAAAGTGGGGAAACTGTATGGCCTAATTTAGAAACACATGGCCAAAAGTGGCGATTTTTGTTGTTCAAAATATAAAACGTTATAATATTTTCATTATAAATTGAATCCTTATGATCGTTTGATCTCCTAGTAGAGCTAATTCGAAAGTAAAAATGGCATTGAGCGGAAAATTTTTATTCGAATCCTACATGTTTCTCAAGAAAAAAATAATAAAGAAAGTTCTTAAGGTGGCCATAAGTGGTGCCTCTACCCTAACTAATAAAAAATTATCATATAACTCACCTGCATATCGTCTAGATGCTCTGAATATGGATCCGTTCTCCTAGTACCCATAAAACAAGCCTTTAAGTTAGGCCTAGTGGTCAAAACCTCTTGTAAAGCATCCTTGATACCACTCTTTACCACCATTATATCCAGATTATAGTAAATCTGACACAGTGAGATGAATTCTTCTTGTTCTGGAAATGGTTCTTTACCCTGTACATAGAGACAGAAGATCTGCTTCTTATAGTCTGGATAATTGACTTGCAGGAAGGCGTATACTAAGTGTAAAAGAACTGTACAATCTTTGCCACCATTGAAACTGAGAAAGGTGTTGTCTGGTCCATATGTTGCCATGCATCTCTCAATGACCTGTAAATAATAAAATTTGATGTTTTAGTCCTTTTGGGAACATTATCCAGGAATGATTCAGTTATGAAGTGGACAAAACTAGAATTCCTTAAGAAC
Source organism: Diabrotica virgifera virgifera (assembly GCF_917563875.1). Classification (NCBI taxonomy): domain Eukaryota; kingdom Metazoa; phylum Arthropoda; class Insecta; order Coleoptera; family Chrysomelidae; genus Diabrotica; species Diabrotica virgifera. Next base: position 254,154,392 of record NC_065443.1, read on the forward strand.
TCTTAAGCCGGACTCAAACGACTTGTGTACTTAACGAATAATCGTCACTTGCATATACTTGCCATGTCGTCTGAGTGTTACTCGTACAATTATTTGTCACTCGTTGCCACTCGTTCGTCTTCCAACTGTTGTCGGTAAAAATGACCCGAGTCAAAGGGATCACGATTATTCGCACACTTGCGAAGTACATACTTCTCTATACTTCCAGAGGCGGTCAAACGAAATGTATAAATAATTGGCATTTACTGCGACTATTCATTTAGAATAGTCGCAGTGCATTTAGCACTAAAAACACCGGAATAAATCGATTTTTAAATACACCACCTAGAGACTTGCTAGTTTTGCATTGTGTTCAGGATGATGTCAGGAGAAAAGTCTATACTTAATAGAAAAATGTGTGGAAATGCCTAATTAATAATTGCATTTTAAAGTTCTTAACATGCATTAAAAAGTGCATAAACATGTCAAAATAAGCATATTAAGGCCAAGTTTTGTTACTCGCGGGGTTTTTGAGGTTGCTGAACATGACTACGCTATCAGAACCTACCCCCGGAGCACTAGTGATGTTGATTATAGTTACTTTCGAGTATTCGTTACGAATCGTTACTTTTGTATAAAGTAATCATTTAAAGTATTCGTTACTTTGATTACTTTTGTTACTTTTTTATTTGAGTACCGGTAATCATATCGAGAATCGCATTTCTCAGTACATATTTTGTATTATAAATAGTATTAGTAGGATACTTTGATTACTATGATTACTCTTGTATTTAAATAGGGGTAATCATATCGAGAATCGCATTTCTCAGTATTTCGTTTAAGTATAAGATCCGATATAACGACCTTCACCGATCTATTTAATGGATAGAAATTAAATGATATGTAATTGTTCTGTCATTGCTGCTCCACAATATCAGAAATCTCGAGTAATCTGTTTGCATCAATTAAGTGCCAAAAACAAACCCTCGAAACTCTAGATGACGTACCTTAGCAGTAACCCTCGGCACCCAGGTGCTTCGGAGGTCGGTTCTGATTGCAAATTCGTGTTCAGTGACCCCAAATACCCCGAAATAAGAAAATCTGGCCCTTAATATACTGATTTTAACATGTTTATGCATTTTTCGATGCGTTTTATACACTTTAAAATGCAATAATGCATTTTCACCTATTTTTGTATTGTAGACTTTTTTCCAGACGTCATCCTAATCCTAAATATAATGCAAAAAGTTGCAAGTCTCTATGTACCTACATAGTCCAGGAACCGAAGCTTTTCTCCTCGCAATTTTTACAGAATGGATCGATTTGCTTGAAAATTTGAGAATAAGTAGTGGATAGTCCAGGGATCAAAATCTATATGATGCCGAAAGGCGCTTTTACCATGGGGGTGGTTGCCACCCCAACCCGGGGGTGGAAATTTTTTATTATATTTTGACTGCAAAAGTTGATAAAAACGTTCATTCTAAGCAAAAAATGTTCTATACATTTTTTTGATAAAATTAATAGTTTTCGACTTATTCGCTATCGAAAGTGTTAGTTTTATATCGAAAAATCAGTGTTTTTCGATATATACTCATTTACCATTCACTCATGTTTTGCCGTAGAAAAAAAATTTTTTAAACTAAATTTTTGGGAATTAAATAACCTACAATTTCATATAAAAACATTTTTTCGTATATCTGATGCTAATCTTTCTATTCTGAAAAAAAAGGCATTTTTTACCAAACTACAAAAAGCCGTTATTCGCTTTTAACTTCAGTTTTTTAAAAACTTATTATTTTAAGCCAGCAAACTTCTAGAATCTATTAATAATACATAAATAAAGAAGAACTAATAAGGCCAATGACTAAAAACACCGCTAACTTACATTTATGCTTCCAACCAATTGGAGTTCTCCTTTTTTTTTTTTCAAAAAAAAATATTGATTTTTGAACCGAAACCCTTTTAATTTTTATCTTAGAAAGTTTGATAAAAACAAATTTTGTAGGTTTTTACAAGATCTATAAGGCTCTTAATATTAAATCCTTTTAAAATCCTCAGTCGCAAAAAGTGGTGACGTTGAAAGGGTTGGTAAAGGTGGTTTTTGCATGGTATTACAAGTTTTAATTGTCAATAGCTCACTCAATTTTTACCGTGGAAAATTTTTTTTCAAACTAAGTTCTTGAGAATTAAATAAGCTACAATACCATATTAATCATTTTTTCGTATCTCTGATGCTAATCTTTCTATTCTGAAGAAAAGGGAATTTTTTACCAAACTCGATAAATTCGATATTCGTTTTGACTCCAAATTTTTTTTAAACTAATCATTTTAAGCCGGTCAAACTTCTAGAACCTATTACTAATACATAAATAAAGAAGTCCAAATAAGATCAATGGCTAATTTTAATTAGAGTGGTGATTAGGGGTTGTACTTCCGATTACTTTTTCGCTGAAAAAAATAGGGACTGACATTCTTTTCATTATAACCCATTTAATTTTTGAGCTAAAGACTTTTTTTTATTTCTTGAGATAGAGATTTTTAAATAATTCAAATTAGTTTAAACAAGTTATCCTCGAAAAATGCATAGTTTTCCCGTCTTTTGATTTTGAAACTAAAATATTTAGCATTTGACGAAGAAGAGCTAACATATAATAAAGTATAGCTCGATTACTATTGGTCATAAAGAAAATTTAAAAAAACGGTTTTGTTGATTTTTTCAAAAGGCAAATTTTTGTTAAGCAAAGTTGTTTTGATAAAACGAAAACTTTTTGAGTTATTTGCATAAAACTGATTAAAAACATTGATTTTTTTGATATAAAACTAACCCATTCGATAGCAAATAAATTGAAAACTATTAATTTTGTCACAAAAATGTATAGAACGTTTTTTGCTTAGAATGAATGTTTTTACCAACTTTTGCGGTCAAAATATAAAAAATGTCCACCCCCGAGACATGGGGTGGCAACCACCCCCATGGTAAAAGCGCCTTTCGGCATCATATAGATTTTGATCCTTGAACTATCCACTACTTATTCTCAAATTTTCAAGTAAATCGATTCATTCTGTAAAAATTGCGAGGTTTTGTCCTATTTTAAGCTTCATTACTTGGACTAACTATATTTAAAAATGGATTTATTCCTGTGTTTTTAGTGTTAAATGCCCTGGTCTAATAAAAACAATGCCATACCTATATGTAAAATTAAAGTTGATGATCATAGTCTAGAAATTTATCATCATTTTTACATATTTTTCGGTCAATCTAAGCTATTTTTTTCTAGGCCTGATAAGAATAGTGTGCATTTATTATTAAAATCTAATGTGTTGCATTTTTATTTTCAAAAGAACATCTGTGAAATTCTGTGAATTATCTACCTCGACAAATCGTACAGACATCTGTTTCTGGGTGCATGCTTTGTTAAATGATATACCTCCCTCTGTTTCAGCTACTTCTCAGCGCCCTGTAATCCTGTAAAACTCTTCATAGCCTTCGCCCTTCATAGATAAAATTTTAGTTAACTGTACTGATACCGAACACTCGTGGAATACCGGTCCGACTCTGATATCAACCGATATCAACCGAGTAGATACAATACTCAAAATAAAAATAGGTATTCGCTCTGATACGATTGGTATGAAGTAACGAAGTAATCAGAGTAATCAAAGTAACGATTTACCTCTCTGTATAGTAATCGTTATTTTCGGTATTCGTAAGTAACGAGTACTTTGTAATGAATAGTTACTTTTTCAACATCACTACGGAGCACCTGGTGCCCAGGGTCACTGCTAGGGCACGTCATCTGGAGGTTCGAGGGCTAACGGCCCTAAATTGATGTTTGATGTAATCAGTTTACTTGGAGGTTTGTGGAGTCGCTGAATACGAATATGCCATCAGAACCGACCCCCGTAGCCCCTATTGGCCAGTGCCACTGCTGTACCACGTCATCTTCTGGAGTTTCGAGGGATTTTGGTACTAAATTAATGCAAACGGATTATACGGGAGTTTGGGTGCTGCTGAACACGAATACTCCATCAGAACCGACCCCCGGAACACCTTATGCCCGTGGTCACTTCTAAGGCACGTCATCTTCTGGGGTTTTTAAGGTTTTCGGCACTGAATGCATGCAAATAGATTAAGTAGGCGGTTTTTGGGGTCGCTGAATACGAATACGCCATCAGAACCGACCCCCGGCAACCTGGTACACAATGCTAAGGCATGTTATTTTCAGGAGTTTGGAGGGCTTTTGGGCATCAGGTGCAACGGGTGGTTGGTTTTGATGGAGTATTTTTGCTCAGCTACCCCAAAAACTCCCGAGTAATCTGTTTGCATAAATTTAGTGCCGAAAACCCTTTAAACTCTAGATGACGTGCCTTAGCAGTGAACCTGGACACCAGGTGCCCCGATGGTCAGTTCTGATGGCGTATTCGTCCTCAGCGACCCAAAAACCCCCGAGTAACAAAATCTGGCCCTAATACACTTATTTTGACATGTTTATGCACTTTTGGATGTATAGCATGCACTTTAAAATGCAACTATGCATTTCCAGCCATTTTTCTATTGTTGACTTTTTTACTGGTGTCATCCTGAACACAATGAAAAAAGTTGTAACTTTCCACGTGCTGTATTTAAATATCGATTTATTTTTTCCTAAATGTCCTGGTCTATTTATTAGTAATAACACCACTGATTCATTTGTCAAGGTCGTTAAGCCAAATCGTCGGCTTAAGATGCAAATGGCCTAACTCCAAAAATTTCAATTATTCAGGAGATGCAAAAACTTGTCAGAATTAGAAAATAATAATAAAACAAGGTAAGTTTCCAAAATATTTTATTTTGTTTAATGCTACAACATAGAAAATACTTGCTCTTGTCAAAAATAGGCTTTATTCTTGAAAAATTGGGAGTTAGGTAATATGCGTTCCCTGAGCATGGGTTGGCATCAGGAGATAGGCAATAATCTAATTAATTGTGCAACTTAAGTATAAAAAAAATTTAAAGACGGCAACACAAGACAAAAGACAAAAAGAAAGAGGCATTTTACAAATGTGGTAAGTTATCATAAAAAAAAATGAAAGTCCTTAGGAATTGACGATTTAAGGTCCATTAAGTGTTGAAATTTTTCCGATTTAATTGGTATTGGAGTCGGATACATTAACGGCAACTCTTCTAAATTCCAGATTTTTTTATCTTTTTTCGTGATTCTGTAAGGCAAAGGCATCCATTCTTCTGTATGCCTGATTTTAAAGAGAATTCCGTGTTCATTATACTGAAGTGCTCTAATGTTTGTTACAGTAGGATCACCTGACGATCTACCAGGACGGATGGAACTAATGTATTGAACTTCTTGAAAGTTTTTGAAATATGTATGATCCAAGTACTCCACCACGTAGGGTTTCGGATTTATACGAGCAGTTTGACAAATATTGACATAGTCTGCTGGGACATTTATGACTCGGTTTTTTAGTTTTCGCTCGATTGTGGAGTGCATTGAATCGCACTCCATTTGCGTATGCCCTTTTTCTAAAAATTTTTGCTCAATTGTAATCCCATGCTTTTGTGCAAAGTTGAAAAGTGCATTGGCAAGAATTGCATGTCTGTTTTGTCCAGTGCAACCATCACTGTACAGAATGACTTTACTAGTAGAGTTTTTTTGGGGTATAATATTAGTCTCTAAAAACTTGTAAATGATGGTAGCAAATGTGTTGGCAGTTAGTCCAGCATGACCCTCATGCCAGAGGAAACAATATCCATCCAAGAATTTAATGTCCATAATTGTAAAATTATGGACTATTAATTTTGTTTTATAATATAGAGCGCTGACATTAGATTTTGGACTCAGTAGAACTGATTGCAAATCCATTGAAAAAACTTTTACATCTTCTTTTGTTTTGTCAACCTCTTTTTCCTTTCGTGCCTCCTCCTTTTTCTTCTGATGTTCTTGATAGGTAGCTTCGTCAATATTACCAGTCTTGTAACCCACACACGTATCACATTCGTCCTTTTTAGGTGAAAAAAGTGCTAAATTAAAATCGTCGAAACTGTTATTAAATGCTGCAATAGATAGCGGTTGTGAATCGTTTTTTGTACACCAGTCATTCTTATAAAACCGGTATAATTCCATTTTTGTTTGCCAAGATCTTTCAAGGTATAATTTCTTTGTGCTCTTTCGACAATAATGTGACTCTAGTTTTGGAAGAACTGTAAAGAAATTGCACAAATTTTCTTTTTGTTTGTCGATTTTCGCTTTTCTAGGAATAACTATTTGGGAGGAATTATTATCACGCGTATCATTAAGGTCATCATCCACCAAATCATTTGCAGTGTGTTGTGATTTATTTTTTTCAATCAACCAATGTGCAACAGTTCTTGGTACAACTGAAAGAGTATTGCAAAACATTGTTTTGCACACTCTTATCTTGGATGTTGTTTGAAGAAAATATATATAGGAAAATTCCCTTCTTGACTCGTTCTCTTTTTTTCGATCCCTAGCTCTTGAAGTACTTTTCTTTTCAACCAGCGTCCTTAGAAACAATTGTTTTTCGTTCCACAAAAAATTCCAAAATCTTGTAAAAATTTCTGTTCTTTGATCTTCTGTTATCTCATTGCACTTCATTACTGATTTCCCATTATTCATTACTGATTTACCACTGCATTTGCATCTCGGTCCTATAGCTTTTGCTTTTTTTTTAATATAATAATTCCATTTTTCTTCTTGCTTTTGTTTTCCAAAATATTCCTTTCCTTCTTGTCTCAAAATCTTATTTTTATTTTTCTTCCATTCCTTTTGATCTACATGACGTCTCTTTCTGCGTGTCCGTGAAGGGGTTTGCATTGGAGTGTTATTTTGTAGCTCTTCTACTACTTCATTTTCATTTTCACTTGAACTTGCTTCATTTTCACTGGGTTCATAAGATTTATCTGAACGACTAGAAGAAGCTTCAATAACTTCTTCTTCCAAAATGGAGGTTGGCACTTCTTCACCATGAATTGATTCTGGAACGAAATTCTGACGATCTTCTGGTTCAATGTTGATTTCATCTTCAGGAAAATTTGAGGAGATAAAATTCAGGTTAGCAACTTTTTCTTCAGCTAGGGTGAGTAAATCATCATCAGTAATTAAATTGTCGTCAGCTAAAAGTGGTGATTAGATGCTGAGGAGCTTGCTAGATTAGTACTATCAGTTAAGAGTGTAGATAAATCCTTATCTTGATCAAAAGTATCACAAAATGTTAACAAATCTCTTGTTACATCGCTTTCGGCATCGCTTTGTCTGTTGGGCTTTTCCTGGATGTTTTGCTTAGCCAATAAAAGCATTTTCATCGCACGGGATTGCGGATTCATTCTGAAATATACAGCGTTAATTAGAAAGTATACTTTTATGTACCTAGCTAAGCAAAAATTCAGAATGTTATTATAGGGAAAAAATATTAAAGGTAGGTACCTATGTGGTTTATCATCGAAACTATAATGGCCTATCTCCTATCCAAACTAAGTAAATATAAAATGAAAATTGCCTAACTCCAACACGATATTTTAACATCAGATTTACCCAAGAACGCACAAAAATTAAATACTAAATTTATATTCTCTAGATAATTTGAACGTCAAAGGTAATTAAAGCATTAAAAAATTATTGATACTTACCTCAGATATTGTTTTATGCACATAAAATTAAGAACAACAACGTTTCACCTGTTATTACCATTACACACTGGGAGTTAGGCCAACTGCGTATTGTTGAAAATCAAGCCGGAGATAGGCGAGTTTCGACTGGTATTTTGTCGCGGCATTTTTGACATTTCGGTTGTTAGGCGTATTTAAGTCGACGCGGTTAATTTTTATGAACCCAACCAACCTAAAATGTTAATTTGAGCTAAAAGTGGAGTTAGGCCATTTGCATCTTAAGCCGACGAAATGTTTGTTTAAGCAAAATGCGTACTTGTAAATTGTACATGTCATGTGAATGTCCTGTTTGTCATTGCACTCGCACACTCGTATACTTTCCAAGTAGGCGAATAATTCTGTACTTGCGAAGTACACGAGTCGTTTGAGGCCGGCTTTAGAATACATAAAATAAATAAGAAAAAAATCTCAAACTGTTGCTGTACAATATCAAATTAAAAAAAGAGCTATTGCTAAGAATGTATCACTGAAGCTGCAAACCAGAAATATATGTGTATGTACTTTGTTTTATATTAATGTACAGTGCACATATTCTAAAGGTGTCAGTGGGGGATGGCGTCTATAAGCAATATTATAGTCGCTATATGAGAGAGAAAGTATTCGAAATAGTGAAATAACAAATAATAAATATAAACTTTATTACTTCGTTATTTCGAATACTTTCTCTCTCATATACCGACTATAATACTGCACATAGATGTCATCCCCCACTGGCACCTTTAGAATCTGTGCACTGTATGTAGTTGTGCAGCTTAGTATAATGGAAATATACAGTGAGCACGTAAAGGCTGGAATAAATTCATTTTCTCGAGAATGGACGATTTTGGAAAAAAATCCTGAAACAGGTCAATTTTTGTTTTTAACTTGAGACTTTTTGGCATATATATTATACTAGTGACGTCACCCATCTGGGCGTGATGACATCATCGATGATTTTTTTAAATGAAAATAGGGATCGTGTGATAGCTCATTTGAAAAATAATTTAATTATCTATTCAATAATATAAACATTATCATAATTATTTATACAGGGTGTCCAAAAAAAAATTTTTTGAATTGAATTTATTTACATAAAAAGAAGAATGTGTGTAATTTATTTAATTCAAAATACATTTTACTGCTATCAGAAAACAGGAAAAATTGTTTATTTGGCAAATAAATATTGTTTTTTGCTTAAATTCAATATTAAAGCAGCCACCTACCAGCCTCGTGACAGTTTGAACATGTAATTTAAGTGAAAAGCAATGATTATTTTTCAAATAAATATTTTCAAATAAATAAATTACATACATTCTTCTTTTTGTCAATAAATTTAATCCAAAAAAAATTTATTTGGACACCCTGTATAAATAATTATGTTAATGTTCATATTACTGAATAGAGAATTGATTTACCTTTCAAATAAGCTATCACAGGCCCCTATTCTCATTTAAAAAAATCATCGATGACGTCATCACGCCCAGAGGGGTGACGTCACCAGTATGATATATATGCCAAAAAGTCGTAATTGAAAAATAAAAATTGACCTGTTTTGGGATTTTTTTCCAAAATCGTCCATTCTCGAGAAAATGAATTTATTCCAACCTTTACGTGCTCACTGTATAATTTTAATAAAAATTTGTATTTTGACAACGGCACCCGATTTGGGCGTCGAAACGTTAATAAAAATCATTTTTTAATAATATTGTGGCTTATTTCCCATTCTAAATAGTTAAAATTGTAAAAATGCCACAAGAAAATAGCTTCAGAACAACACTTTAATAAAAAAGTTTCTGTTTTTTTCTATATCATATCACCTACAATTTTCTATATCTTGAAACACTTCAAAAAGCGACTATTTAAGTACATGCCATTAAAATGCATGAAATTATAGTTATTACTGTTGTTATCTATACTTAAGTGTAATATAATTGTAATTTATTCACATATTTTCAACATATACCCAAAACTATCTGAAACTGTTTTTTGTGGCATGTATAAGTTAAATATAATGTTTATATGGAATAAGCCACAATTGATTGTAATGAAAATTAAATTTTATAACTGTTGTTTGACGTTTCAATTTTCACTCCAGAAATCATCTTCAAAAAACATTATTTCAAAAAATGGTGAGGTGTTTTTATATTGAAAAAATTGTTGTTTAGAAGTTATGTTATTTCAAACTGTTGCATGACTTACTTTGGTTTCGATCTTGTACATAAATATTCATGGTTTTAGTTGAAAATTTTGAGGGTCAGTGAGGGTGGTGCTTTATACTTGTATCAAATTTTGTTTATTTTGTGTGTTTGTGTGTAATTTGTTTGTGTATTATGCATTGTATATGTGTATTATCTCAAGAACTTCATATCACGAACTGCCAGACTAGCCAATCAATACGATAACATAGATTTCTTTGCAACCTTCGACTCATTCCTATATCAGGTTTTTTACACTCTTGGCTTGAGTAATAGATATAGATAACTTTTTATATTGTATTGTTTAATAATACAGATTAATTTTTTGTATTACAACCATAGATATAGTTTCTGTCATGAATTTATAGTTTAACATTAATTGTAACTGCGCTTGCCCGTTGATAAATTAAAATAAAAAAATCATATTATGCAAAACCATATAAAATCCTTTAAATGGGCTTTGAAAAATAAAAAATTTATATGAATGCTTTAACAAGAAAATATATAACAGTTAATTATATTGTATAATATATAAATGGTTAAAGTCAAACAATAAGGCTCACACGCAATTTTCCCCTTGTTGCCATATTTTAGATTTGAAAAAATATATAGGGAATAATCAGATTTTCTTGACATGCCATTCATATCTCAGTGAGCATTTCATTGGCTAGAAGTAGTGACGAGTATATATATGTCTTTGGACATTAGAAAAAATTCTACAAAAATACCTAAGTAAATGGACAGAAAATGGTTATTAATAAAGACAGAAATAGATAAAACTCAAAAATAAATTCTGACACCAACCAGATACAAAAAGAAACAATGGATGACGGAGGCAATTTTAGATTTAATGGAAGAAATACATACAAAATCAAGCATGTGAAAGAACAATGCCAGAAAAGACATGATAGTTTTGTAAAAAAATTAAAGAATTAACCACAATAGAAAAAGAAAACCTGGAGTACTGAAAAACACAAATGGGAAACATGTGATTATTACTAAGGAAAAATTAAAGATATGAGCAGAATACAAAAATGAATTGTTCAAAGATAATAGAAAAGAGCAGATGGAAGTAGAAGTAGAATATGATATGGTTTTAAACATTAAAACATTAAACATTTTTAAAACAAAGCAAAAATGGCAAAACAGTAGTTCCAGACCAAATCCCAGTAAAAAGCTTAAAATGCATAAATGACGAAACCTTAGACATTATAGTAGAGTTGTTTAACATAGTGTACAAAACAGGACACATACCGAAACAATGGTTACTCTCCACCTTTTGTGCTATCTCTAAAAATACAAATAAAAGATTGCAGTGAATACAGAACAATATCATGAATAAGTCATGTTCTCAAATTATTCTTGAAAATAATACATGTGGTATAAACAAAAAAACTGGAAGAAGGAATAGACGATAGTCAGTTTGGGTCCAGAAAGGGACTAGGAACCAGGGAGGCGCTATTTGCATTTAACGTGATACCTCAAAGTGCATGGACATGAATTTGGATGTGCATGTTTGTTATATTGATTTTGAAAAAGCACTTAACAGAATTAGACATTAAAAATTAGTACAAATTCTTAAGACAAAAAATAATAACAAACCTTTACTGGAATCAAAGATCACAAATTGTAATAGATAACGAACCGAGGCCAGAAATTAAAATCAGAAGAGCAGTTAGGCAGGGATGTATTCTGTCTCCACTACTATATAATGTAATTAGTGAAGCCATTTTTGAAGAAGCATTACTATCTCAATATCTCAATGTGAAGGAATAATAATTAACTGAAGATATATTACCAACATAAGTAAGATACGCAGATGACACTGTGATTATGACAAGCTCTGCTTAACAACTCCAATTACTACTAAACAAAACAAACAGTTTCTGTGAAAAATATGGACTAAAAATGATTATAAAAAAAACCAAATACCTACTTGATAATAACTAGATAATAACTAGAAAAACAAATATAAAAACCAACATACATTTGGGAAATGTACCGATAGAAAGGGATTGATAAATACAAATACCTAGGAACTTGGATTTCAGACAATAACTGTCAAACAACAGCATAGGCGTAACCAGGGGTGGTTTTCTGGGTTATAACCCCCTTTTGGATGTACTTTGAGCTCTATATGCTTAACACCATTATTATTACATACCTCCCAGAGATCTTCAAGTAGATGTAACCCCCCCCCCTTAGGATCAACCTGGTTACACCTCTGAACAACAGAAATAAGAGCCAGGATAGAAATAGCAAGAGATGTGTTTGTCAAAATGAACACAATTCTCTGCTACAAAGACCTTAGATTAAAACTGAGAGTAAGATCTCTAACTTGCTACAGGTTTTCCACACTGCAGTATGGACTTGAAAGCTGGACATTGCAGCAAGATACACATAAATAAGCTGCACTCTGTTGTATATTTACTTATTTAAGTTATGGCATTTCGGAACACACCCCAATAACATACTTTGGGAGCTGTCAAAGAAATGTCACACGCTGAAAGAACACTGTAATGTCGGCAATGATGTCATGTTGACGTTGTCCATCTTGTCTCATGTAAAGATGCAAAGTAATGTGTTTCAATAAAGTAGTCAAAGTCGGTCCATAGTTTTATTAAATACATAACACACTCATTTGAAATGTGGTGTTACAGGAGGATGCTTAGCATAACATGGACACACAAGAAAATGAACACAGTAGCATTGGGAGAAATCAGCGAATAATATGAAATAATAAACACAATAAAAATAAGATAGTTATAATATCTGGGACATATAATGAGGGGACGGATATATGAAATGCTAAGACTGATAATAGAGGGAATGATAAGAGGAGGAAGGAGTATAGGAAGAAGGAGAGTGTCATGGTTGAATAATTTAAGGGAGTGGTTTAAATGCAGTTTTATACAACTCTTCAGAGCAGCCGTAGATAGAGTAAAGATAGTGATGATGATATCCAACCTCTGATTGGGAGACGGCACTTAAAGAAGAAGGCTTTGGACAAATAAGACTTATCACTACAATTATTAGTTTATGAAAAAGTCAAACTCAAAATGTACTAAACCCATATTTACTTATTTTTCTATAAGATAATAAAAACATTGTCTATTTACCTCTAAACTCTTAACAATATGTTGATCCCCACTATCTAACACTTTCTTTAAAGATTCTTGATCCCAATATGAATATAGAAATTGTCTATTAAGTCTGCTTGCCAGAATTTGCTCTACTTCTACAACATTTGTAAGCTGTTCACTGCTCACTTCAAGAGTTACAAAGTCTTGTTCTTTATGTACATTAACAGAAACTAAATCTTGAATTGAATCTATAACACTTTTTGTATTACCATTAGTATATGCTTGAATGAACTTCTTATATAATGGTGGTGCAATATATTGCTCCAAGTGAGATTTCAAAACTTCCTTAAATTGATCTTTGGCAGATTCTTCCTTAAGAATAAAGATCCGTTGGAAATATATCACAGGATAAGTAAGTGTATTACTAGTAAGTAATTTTGCTTTGGATGGCAAATCACAAACACATTTATGTTTAGGTTCAACTTTTTCAGTAAGGCTTAAATCTTCATCACACAGTCTTGCTAGGGCTTTAAGAATTGTATTATTGTCGCCTAAAACTAAAAGAATATCATATTGCTTTGAAAGCTCATTAAGTTGACTTGCCACAAACTTTTCGTCGTCAGTTGTTAATACCAATTTCTCTACATCGTACTTCAGTAACGTCAAGTGTGTTACAAGAAACTCATGCACTATATTTGTACTTTTCTTTTCCAAGGTACCATCATTCACGAACACTAGACTGGCAGTTTTAAACATGTTCACGACAATGAACCACTTTCACTATTGAATAATTGTATTGGTTTCTTATACCTGTTGAAGTGTACTACAGGTATAATAGTAATTCGTTCTGCGAGATACACATTTCATTTAGCTGGTTCCTGCTTTAAAACAGGGTTATATAAGACGTCACGAAGCGTGAAGGTCATCTACTACGGTACATTTGAACTACGAGCAAAAGCACTACTGTTTTGATGACTATCAATAATTATTTAATTATGAAAAATAATATGACATAGTTGAAGTTGATTAAGTTTAAACATTTGACTGTAACATTTCTTAATAAAATTAAACGAAATAATTTTATAATTTTTATGTATTAATTATCTTTTAACGATTGGACATACTGCAAAAAGTAGTGAATTTTTAATCTTAAGTGTTGCCAACAGGAAGTTACTAAAGTGTCATTTGTCAGCTGAAGCAAAAATGAAAGTAACGTGAAACTTAACCAATACCACAATTTACTTGAAATAATGTTATTATTACCTCTCATATAGCAAATATAATGAACTTGTAATTTATTTTTCCTTATTTGAAGTAGTTTTTGCCGCAATGGACTCTGATGAGTTGGTAAGAAAGCTATTAATTACATTACTACATATTTGCAGTAGATCATCTTACAATCGACATAATATATTAAGCTTGCGGTATATAAACTTTAAATATCGTTAATATTTGTTTTCCAGCGCAATATTGAGTTCATTGATTTAAATGGAGTCGATGAAAAAGAACAGCTTCACATAAGAAACTCCTTGCAGCAGTATGATCCCAGTGTACAACTACCATGGGTGAAAGAGAAAAAGTCGTTTGCAGAAGGTATGTTCATCAATAATATACATTCAGTTTACTTGAATAATATCTTTATTATACTAAATCTCTAATAATAACTAAATTAGTGGTGTAAGATTAGGTATACCCATATTGCACCATAATATTTATATATTTCTGTATGGCATGATTATTTAGAATATTACTGCAATTTTTTGAATATGCATAACATATGAACATAGATGAAACCGAGTTAAGTATTCTGATAGATGATAAGGTAATTAGAATACTATCTGATAAATTTATATTTAGGAACTTATAAAAAAAGAAACAGTAATGGATACTCTACAGGTAAATGTGGACTCTGTTTGAATTATGGAAAGCAGGCCTCAAAACCATAACCTGTTATATTTTTCTGACAAAATGATCAATTATTGATATGTATAGATAATATGTGTAAAGAAGCTTATACTTCTTGCATTATCGAAAATACTTAGCATCTCAGCGTACTTCTCAGTTCTAATCTAAGGTCTTTATTGTAGAAAATTGTTTTCATTTTTACAAACACATTTCTTGCTATTTCTATCCTGGCCCTTATTTTTATCTATATGTTGCTAGCGTATGTATATTGATGTGTACATATGCATAGACTACTTAATATTTGAATGGGTTAAAACCAAAGTAGTGTAAGTCATATTTTTGAAATGTAAGCCTTGCTTACATGTATTACTGTAAATACTTACACCACTTTGGTTTTAACCCATTCAAATATTA
Source organism: Diabrotica virgifera virgifera (assembly GCF_917563875.1). Taxonomy (NCBI): domain Eukaryota; kingdom Metazoa; phylum Arthropoda; class Insecta; order Coleoptera; family Chrysomelidae; genus Diabrotica; species Diabrotica virgifera. The sequence goes on from NC_065443.1 coordinate 254,169,628, forward strand.
AGTAGTCTATGCATATGTACACATCAGTATACATACGCTAGCAACATATAGATAAAAATAAGGGCCAGGATAGAAATAGCAAGAAATGTGTTTGTAAAAATGAAAACAATTTTCTACAATAAAGACCTTAGATTAGAACTGAGAATATATTGATGTGTACATATGCATAGACTACTTAATATTTGAATGGGTTAAAACCAAAGTGGTGTAAGTCATATTTTTGAAATGTAAGCCTTGCTTACATGTATTACTGTAAATACTTACACCACTTTTCCTGATTTTCCTGATGAAAAGAGGTCTATTTATCAAGGTTATAAAGCAAGACTTACGTCATTTCACAAATATGACTTTTCAGATTCAGATTCGTTTATTCATGTCAATAACACAAGTGTTTAACACATGTCAAATAAAATTACACAAAGATTTGGACGCAATACAAATTAAAAAGATGCACAATACGACTAAGAGTATTAATAACATTAAATACTAACATTAAAATCACATTAAATTTGATTACATTAACAATGGACATTGCTTAAAGTCATAAAATCCTAAAATTTAAATGCAAGAAATTCCTCATTACTATAAAAAACATTTTCTAACAAAATATCTTTAATTGTACTCTTAAATTGATTTAATGGAAGACACTTTAAACTATCTGGAAGTTTGTTGAAAAATTTAATAGCCCAGTATCCTGGCCCAGTTTGACACCTCCTCAATCTCCAGTAGGCTGGCACGAGATGGTGTTTATATCGGGTGTCATGTTGGTGTATGTTCTCATGGGTTTCAAAGTGCGCCCCTCCCCTCTTGATAAACATTAGGTTCTCAAGTATATATAGAGATGGAACAGTGAGAATTCTTAGGGATCTATATGCTTGCCTACAATCATCCCTATACCAAAGACCAGCAAGAACTCTAACTGCCTTACGCTGCCAACCAAAGACTGTCAACATTTCTGCTGAATGACCCCAGACTAAAATGACATAGGCTAGATGAGACTGAAAAATTGCATGGTACACTGTTAAGACTTTATGTGAAACATTAGATGCCAGATTCCTGAGTACAAACAGATTTTTTGCTAGCTTTTTACTTAGACTGTTGATATGTTCACCCCATTGAAGCTTGGGATCTAATAATACACCCAGAAATCTGACACTGCTCATACCATCATTTACATTCTGTGTGTCTCTGAGAGAAAAAACAACTCTGTTGGTTTTTGCTGCATTGAGCAGTAATCGGTTTACGCAAAACCATTCATTGGTCACTGACTGTGCAGACATAGAACCCTCAAGCGACTCCCCAAGTGTATCAGTTGTAAAAGACACTGTGGTGTCATCGGCGAAGAGTGTGTACTTTGCATTTGTGTTAATGCTCGTAAGGTCATTAATATAAATTAGAAAGAGAATGGGTCCCAGAACAGAGCCCTGGGGAACCCCAATATTAACAACACTCTTTCCCGATAACACCCCAGAGACCCTCACAACCTGTGTTCTGTTTTCTAAGTAAGATTGAACTAGTTTTACACTGTAAGGACAGAAGTTGTATTTTTTGAGGTTTTGCAAGAGCATTCCATGATCTACACAGTCAAATGCCTTGCTCAAGTCACAAAACAGAACAGTATTAAACTGCAACCTATGAAAGGAGTCTACAATATGTGAGACCAAGTCTAGTATGCCAAGTACTGTGGATTTGTCCTTTCTAAAACCGAACTGAGAGTCTGAGAAATAGTTATTATTTTCAAAAAATGTGGTTATTTGTACTGCCATAGCTTTTTCAACAATTTTAGAGATTATTGGAAGCAGCGAAACAGGTCTATAGTTTTCTGGATTCTTAACGACTTTCTGGACTTACACCACTTTGGCTTTAACACCCTCATTTATTCTATTTATTAAAAAAATAATTGTTTACAATTACCGTGCGTCCATAAAGTAACTCATAAATTCATTATTTCGTAAACCAGCGACTTTAAGGAAAAATCCTGAAACAGGTCAATTTTTATTTTTAAATTACGATTCTTTTGCATATATATACTAGTGGTGTCATGCATCTGGGCTTGATGACGTAATCGATTTTTTTTTAATGAAAATAAGGGTTATAGCTCATTGGAAAGGGTATTTAATTCTTTATTAACTAATATAAACATTAACATAATTATTTATATAGGGTGTCCAATTTTTTTTAATTTAATTATATATATATATATATATATATATATATATATATATATATATATATGAAACTTAAAGCTAAAATCAATATCAACAAAATAATTAATATTAAACTCACCAGACTTCCGGGTTGAACCGCGTCGTTGGTTTCTAGGCCGAGCTTTCGACGTCATCTTCAGGGCTTCCGGGGTCTCAGTCTCCTGAGGCTCCAGACAATACACTCACTACTCACTACTTCACTACTCACTGCAATACTGTTGTTGCTGACGCTGGGGCGGTCATTTATACCGTGGACTGACGTGGCTGTCGATGACGTGGCGGAGTGGGAATTAGCGCGAAGACTATTTGGAGTGGCGCGAAGATTTTTGACGGCGGGAATTGTATTTGTAGATGGAGCGGACGATGTTTTCTTTAAGAGGGGTCTCCAAGTCGAAGGTAAACGGATGCCGTCATCTCTTTTATTGAGACAACTTGGCCGTTTTTCGATTTCTATGGCTTCTCGGATAATCCTTTGTTTATAGAAGCGGATGGGGGCTATGGTTCTGGAGTTTTCAAAGTCAATTTTGTGACCTGTATGAAGATGGTGTTGGCCTAGGGCTGAAACTGAATCGGAATTGCGAACAGATATGGAATGTTCATAAATCCTATTTTGGATTCTACGATTGGTTTGTCCTATGTAAGATCGGGGGCAGTCTGCACAAGGAATTTCATAAACTCCGTGTTGTTCATTTGGAATGTTGTCTTTGACGGATCGGACAAGAGATGAAAGTTTTTGTTGGGGGGTAAATACTGTTTTTATTCCTCGTGGTTTAAGAATTCTGTCGATTTTGTCAGTAACACCTTTGATATAGGGAAGAAAAGCTTTCGTATGATCAGGATCTGACTCTTTGGGTTGTGATTGAGCAGGAGATTGAAGTTTATGGATGCTCCTATCGATGTGATTTTCGCGGTAACCGTTTTGGATGAGGGCTTGTTTTAAAGAAGAGAGTTCAGTAGATCTACTTGCATTATCGGAAAGACGGATTGATCTGGAGACAAGAGTATTAATGACTGAATTAATTTGAGAAGGTGGGTGATGAGAGTTGCCATGCAAGTAGCGGTTGGTATGGGTGGGTTTTCGATAAACAGAGTGATGAAAACCTTGTGATTGGTTCTTCTTAATAAGAACGTCGAGAAACGGTAAGGAAGAGTTAGTCTCCATCTCCATCGTGAACTGGATACTGGGATGTATACCATTCAGATGGGTCTGAAAAGACGCTAAAGCATCCCTGCCGTGGGGCCAAATGACGAATGTATCGTCAACATATCGTAGCCAACATGTGGGTTTGAGCGTAGATGTGGATAGTGCTCGGGTCTCAAAATCTTCCATAAAGATATTAGCAATTACTGGAGAGAGTGGTGAGCCCATTGGGGCACCATTTATTTGTCTGTAGAATTGATTTTGGAAGATGAAATAAGTGTTGGACATGCAATGTTTAATGAGAGATAAGTGGTCTTGCTGGATACTGTGTTTCGTTTCCAGAATATTTAGGGTGTCATCTATAGGAATGTTAGTAAAAAGTGAAACGATGTCGAAACTTACAAGAATGTCTGAGGGTGAGATAGGATATTGTTTGAGAAGTTCGATGAAATGAAAAGAATTTTTGACGAAAGATGAGGCATTTTCGGCGAAAGGTTGTAGAGTTTTGGCTAGATATTTTGCCAAAGGTTGTGTCGGACAGTTGTATGCACTGACAATGGGGCGTAGAGGAAGATCGGGTTTATGAATTTTGGGTAGGCCATATATTCGAGGTGTTCTAGAAGACTTTTCACGAGGAATTAAAGTTTGTTTTACGGCAAGAGGAAGAGAAGTTTTATTGATGATGGTTTTTGTTGTTTTTTCCAAATAGGTTGTGGGATTATTAGAAACTGGCTTGTAGTCGGGGGTGTTAATGAGATTTGAGAGCTTATCGATGAAAGAAGAAGTGTTTAGGATGACAGTGGCGTTTCCTTTATCGGCAGGAAGAATGACTAGATCTGGATTTGCTTGAAGTTCTTTCAGGGCTTTTCTCTCAGATTGACTAATATTTGGAGTAGGGGGCTTTGAGTTCCTAAGAACTCTAGCGACGTCTTGTCTAACTATTTCAGCATCTTCAGAAGGTAAATGAGAGATAGCTTCCTCAGTTTGACAGATGATTGTCTCAATTGGGATGTGGTTTGGGGTAACAGAATAATTGAAACCTTTTGCTAAAGCTTGAGTGGCAATAGTAGAAATGGGGGTATCAGAAAAGTTGTGAACCACTGTGGTGGGTTTCAAAGTTCTGGGTTTTGGAAGTTGTTGGGTAATTAGATGAGCTAATTTGCGCTTTTGAGTTTCAGTCTTAGACTCGAAAGTATTTAGGCTGTTTGTGTGTTTATACGGTCGAAACTGTCCCATAATATAGGATGTACATGAAAAGAATGAATAGATGACCAGGTATTAAAAATATATAGACCATAAAGTCATTCCCAAATGTCTAAAACTCAAACACCATACTTCTTCTTCTTCTATCTCCCAAATTCTTAGAAAATCCAGTTTCGCGCTTCTTCGTGAAGCAATTCATTCCACTAGACGAAAACTAGAAGTCACAAACACCCATATTTTTAAGTTAATGATGACATTGTCAAGTAGAATGACATTCTAGTACTGTTTACATATCCATACCAGTGTGAATTTTACTACAAATAATTTGCTGTGTAAAGACAGAAAAAGTAGTGATAACCGTAAAATATTTGCGAATTATGTACCGATGGCCTTAAGCAAAAAGCAATATTTATTTGTCAAATAAACATGTTTTTCATGTTTTCTGACAACAGTAAATCATATTTTGAATTAAATAAATTACATACATTCTTCTTTTTGTCACAATTAATTAAATTAAAAAAAATTAACACCCTGTATAAATAATTATGTCAATGTTTATCTTAGAGAATAAAGAATTGAATACCCTTTCAAATGAGCTATCACATAACCCCTATTCTCATTTAAAAAAAATCATTGATTATGGCATCAAGTCCAGATGGATGACATCACTATAGTATGATATATATGCGAAAAAATTGTAATTTAAAAATAAACATTGACCTGTTTTGGGATTTTTTCTTAACGTCACTGGTTTACGAAATAATGAATTTATGTGTTACTTTATGGACACATTGTATATGAGTTAATTGTGTAGCCCAAATTAAATTAATTTCAAAAATGTGTGGTTCAGCACATTTTCTGGGGCTAGATCTTTAATTACAATATTTAAGTGCATCATGATAAATAATGTACTTTGGATTCACCTTCCATTCATAGAAACTTATGTAATTACATTTAGCTACATTCCTAAACAAGTTATTGTTTACATACCACTTAATCAGATTATCTCACTTATTCTGTAATAGAATATCAACAAACAAAAGAAAATCACTATTTTTTATCCTTAATGAATCATTTTATATTTTTGTATTACTTATTATCTCTCATAGATTTTTAATTGATTTTCTTTCTTGTTGTTTGGATATACATTTGAATTGTTGTTTTAAATAATATTCATTAATATTTGTATATATTTTTGAGTTTCTAAATATTCTTAATTTCTATAAAATGTTATATTCCATTTGCATTCTCTTTTTCAGAACTGCTCTTACAATATTTAAAGAAGCTTAAATATTATAACAGTGTTCTTTTTAATAGGATACAGATACATTCTAATGATACAGAATACAGGAAATACAAATAATTTGAAAACAAACAGTTAATAACCAAACTGTTCGTAACCCATTCGTGGATACCACTGTATATGAAGATGTGTCCACAAATGTGTTAAGCTCTCTGTCCTGAATTGTTCTGAAGTTTTTGTTTGCAAAGATAAAAATTTAAAACTTGGAAGTTCATATGATTTTTTTAAAGATTTATAAACAAACAATGTTAACCAAAAAACAATTTTTTTTTTAAATAAAATGAATGTTTATTAAAACGACCAGGGTGACTCGAGAGTCGCGCATGTAAAAAAAAATTCCAAAAGATCTTAAAAACATTTATTTTTAATGAAAATCAACGAAACAATTGCGTTCACGCACACTATATAAATGAATTTTACATTTACTACAACTAATGTGTGTCTTTTACAGACAGGTTCCATTTTTCTCTTCTTCAGCACCTCCAACCAATTCATCTCGTTTTTCATCTTCGCCTACTTTACTTTGTTTTTAGGTGTCAGATTTTTGTTTTTCAGATCATTCATCCTTATCTAAAATTTATTTACATCATTTAAACATGGTATTACTTGATCAATATTGCTTATCGCCTAAATCAGAATTATCAACATCTGATGTATTCTGTGACTTCAGTAATTCATCATCGCTCATAACTTCGATATCTGACAAATTATTGATAATATCAAGAGTTCAGCTTCAGTTAGTGGTTTTCTTGACATATTTTCGAAGTGAGACATCTGAAAATTAAAAAACCTTTGAGTCACCATGTTCGTTTTAAAGAACACATGATATTTTGTATGAAGTATTTAATATTTTTTATGTTTTTGTACATACATGTAAAAACTAACAATATAGTACCTATAAAATCATTTTCAAATCAGATTTTAACTTACCTAATAAGTTTTAACACAAACGAAATATCACGAATTGTAGGTAACCTTAAAACATGTGTTACCATGCAGTACTCATCAACTAAACTGAGCTATTCCGATGGGTGAGTTGCGGAATTTAATTAAAAATGGATATAATAAAACAAACGGTAATTTTATTTTTGCAACGAAAATGTGTTCGTTTAGGTCTCTCGGAGAGGGTCGCGTCGGTATGTGTGAATGGTTCGCATGCTGCGTAGTGACTAAAGAAAGCAACCACAAACGATGATAATGTTTGTATTCCTTTTCCCCTGACCAGATGATCACATAAATCACTATCAAGTCTGGCGTCTACTTTTACGGTTTTAAGAAAAACAATTTCGAATGCATAGCTAGCTGTTGACACATTAACTGTCTGATAAAATACTTAATTAATGAGGGTGCAGTTTGTTGCCGCATAGACGAACAACAGATGTCACAGGGTAAGGCCATAACCTTCGTATTTGAATATGCAGTTTGAATGACTAACGTTGTTTTGTTTTTGAGAAAAAATATTAAAATTACAATTAGCAAAAATAGTAATTAAAGCGTATCGCTATAGAGCTATTCGGAACAAGCGTGACACTATACCTAGTACAACGTTTAGAGACAATGTTCGTTAAGACGAATGGGAATTAGCTATCATTAGCGCTTATGAAAGTTGATGTTCGTTTAAACGAACATGGTGACTGAAAGGGTTGATACAATTTACTATTTTTACTGGGAATAAGTCACAATTTTACTTTAAAATAAGGTTATTGTTTCGATTTCCACTTCGGAAATCAAAGCTAAAATATGTATTGTGTTGGTGACTATTCGCCGTGTGCAAGTACTTGTAGTCAAGGAAATGAAGCATTTTGGCTCGCAATTTTTTCGTCCAGCATGGATTTACTTGAAATTTTCACAGAAGGTAGGGAATAGTCCAAGGATCATTTTCTATATCAACCCAAGAAGTTTGACCTATTTAAAAGGCCTAATTTTAGAAAAATTAGAGTTTAAAGAATATTTTATTTTTTGCAATTTCCTATTTTTCACCTTTTACTTCAAAATATCTCCGAAAATACTGGAGATACGAAAAAAATCATGGACTACTAAATTGTAACTTGTTTAATAAGTAAAATTCCCTTGTGAATAGATTTTCATTAGAGTGAACAGTTAGCGAGATATAGCTGTTTAAAACCTCTATTTACGAGCAAACACCCCTTTATTCGAACCTTTTAAACCCACCCCAATTAAAAACTAAGGGATCTTACGGAATTTAGTTTACACAGTCTTATAACTTCAAAAATCCTACAGAATCATTGTTGAAAAAACTTTTTATCGCCAAAAATGCAGGAGCTATGTTTATAAAACGAATTTTTTTTTTTTGAAAAATTCGAATAATCCGTTTATGGATCATTTCCAATGTATGTATAATACCACAGAACCGGTTCGTATACTGGAAGATGACTAAAAAACTATTTGTATTTGTACATATGTATTTGTAAATTCGTATTTTTGTGTAAATAATGTTTTTGTAATTCTAACGTGCTATGTACTAAGAGTATAAGTCATAAAAAAGATTTTTCGGGATTCTTCTATATTTTGAATTATATAATTAATAAGGTATTACCAAAGTAGAAAGTAAAATAGTTAATTACTAATTTATTAATCATATTTCGTCACCATTTTCATATTTAGTTGTAATAGTTATTTCATCAGTGGTAAAAAAGACTTTGAAAAGTCCTAATAAAAAATTTTCATTTTTGACTTATACTCTTAATACATAGCACTCTAGAATTATCTACTTTTTTTCTGTATAGATCTATTAAATTATGTACTTATAAAAATTGTAATGTTATTAAGGGTAGTTTTTAAGGGTTGAAATATGATATTATATCCTAAAGTATCAAACAATCATTATTTAACCAATCTAAACCAAATTTTACCCATATTAAAGTTTACAATGTTTTTATATAATTTTTGACAATAAGGGGTAGGTTACGCCCCTAAAAATAATCGACGCCCTTAAGCATGATATAGAATATGAGGTACAGAGTGAGATGATCGTAATCCCAAATTTTTATGTAAGTCGATGCAAGCCGAAATTATTCTTTTAGGATAAGTAAATTTTTTATATATATATAGCTCCATCAAGGGTGGTTTTAATGGTTGAAATATTATGGTAATATATCTTAAAGCATAAACCAATCATCATGTACCTAATAAGAACCAAATGTTGACTATATTAAAGTTTAAAATGGTATTTTATAATTTTTTACAATTAAGGGTAGTTTTCACCCTTAAAAAACCAAAAGCGTACAACGGCTCAATATAGAAAATGAACTAGATGGTGTAGTGAGCCTAATCCCAAATTTTTGTACAAATCGATGCTGGACGAAAAAATTGCGAGATTTTGCCATTTTTTCAGTTTCATTTCCTCGACTATTGGAAGTTATACAAGAAACGATCGTGCGCGAATAGCGGAGAAATCTTGCAGCTTTCTTAAATAATTCATTGTCAATTGAAATTGTCAAATTGACGCATATTTCATATCTACTGTCAATGAAGAAGAAAAATTATATGTTGCTCCACAATATTGATATGATATGCAATTATTATATAAAAGTAAATTTAATTAATTGTATTTTGCTTGTAGTAGTGCATTTTAATAATTAATTTTATTTACTACATACATACAATGTTTACCTTTTAATAACATAACCTTAATATTACTTTTTCTTCTTATAATTTTTTTGGGCTATGGCCTTGACAATTGCCCAGTAACCAGGACCAATATGATTGGCCAATATAATTAAAAGTGTGAAAAATGTTGCCGAGCTATGAAACCAGGTGTTGCTTTTCCGAACTTGCACGGTCCCAATAATCTTTATAGCATTTTCTGGACTAATGAGATAGATGGTTTAGGTCGCTGTTAAAAGAGGACCATCAGCCAATGTTATTGTTGACTACTCTCTCGTTATATTTTATCAGTTAACACATTCGCTGCCACCTTATATTAAGTCACTTTCATATGGAGCCAATACGAAAAGAACCCTATTTAATTCCATGGGTCATGAACGTCAAAAGGCATTCAGTAGCACCTGACTCAAGTAGCACAAAATGCTGTCATCAGTGGCAGCAAATGTGAAAGACAATACTGAATATAATGTATAATGAAATGTTAGATGTAGTATTCAGTAACTGTTTTGTATATAGTGTTGTGGTTGCAGAAGTTGTTCTGGTCCCTTATGATTGTTATCATCGTCACTTATTATTAGTATATCTCTGGAGGCTCCTGATTACATGTCTGAGAGAAAATCACAAAAAATGTAGGTTCAGCAACCTGTGATATATAAAGAACTTTCATAAAAATATTTATCTTTATTGGATAACACTTCTTAATTTATTTCATTTATTAACAAATTTTTCAGGAAAATGCCAGCAAAAGAATAAGGAACCTGACCTAAGCAACATCCAACAACCAGTAATACCAAGTTCTGCACATCATGAACATCACAATCCATACATCCAACATCCAATAATCCCTCAATCAGTATACTGCAATCATCTGCAACCTTCAGTTGTAGTTCAGCCAATAATTACTATTCCTCATCCACCTAACATAGTATATTATGCCACTAATGCCATGTCACCAGTGTCTCCTCCTTATCCACAAGTTTTTATATCCCATAGAACCTATTCTCCACCAACCACATATGCACTTCCAGTCCATGTTCCAGAGGGAGCTGTTAATGAGATGGTACCAAAACAGAATGGGGTTACTGAAGACAAAGAGTAAGTTTATTGAACGAAATCTTTTATAATGACATGTTTAAATATCTACTTATATATTTACAGAATACATGAAAATGGTGCCACAGCCAAAGCACCTGAAGTGACTCCCAAGACACCTGTGGTAGTTAATGGCATTGACAACGTAGAAACTCCTAGTCCAGCACCTGCCAACAAATCATGGGCTAGTTTGTTTAGTTCAAGTAAACCGAATACCTCTCCCACCACTGCAAAGGAAACTAAAGAGAAGAATAATTCTGAACAGGCTGTGAACAAGGAATCCAACAACAATACCCAATTGTGTCCCATTAAACATCCTAGAAAGTCACATCAATTTGTTGATCCAGATTGTTATAGGATGGGAGGTAAGTTTTGTCATAGAAATCATTAGACACAGTTTTTTTTGTAAGTAGAAGAGTATGTATTCCAATGAAACCAGATTATGGACAACATTCACAATCTAAGCTTTTTTACTGTACGTTTTATTCAGTTGGTTCAAACTGTAAGTGTTACTTTTGCTAGAGTGTTCTCCTCAGCTTTCACAAGTTCTTTCCTTCACTTTTCAATCATGGATTCTTTTGTTTTGGTCCAAACTAATTCCATAATGGACTGTATTTACAATGATAACGAAACATCCACCACAGGTTCTCCAACAATATATTGTATAATTATAGTTTTTTTACTTTGATCTATATGTTCACTTTGTTTACAATTTCGTCACTTGCGTCACCATCTAGTACAATGTTAACTATGATGTCAAACTGATCAGAACAGCACAACAATGTTCCATGACTTTACGTCATAATGATGTGACCGGCACTATCGGCAGTCAAGTATGGACATTTCTTACGTAAAAACAGATTATAATAACACATATCTTTATGGTGATTTTGTGTGTTTAACACATTCACTGCGCATGACTCCGATTGGAGTCAAAGTGATACTTTACTAGATGCACATGACTCCGATCGGGGACAATAACCTGTTGATTTTTAAGACAGTCATAGCTTCAAAGTCGCAATGAATGTGTTAAAACTAACTCATTCAGTTAATAATTTGATATTCATTAATTTTTCAGAATATTTACTGTCCTATGTCATCGATGGCAAAGCACTCAGTTTACAACCAAGAGGTTTGTTAAACCAAAGTAACTATTGCTACATCAATTCGATACTACAAGCTCTGATTGCATGCCCGCCGTTGTACAATTTACTCATAGGACTTGCACAAAACATCTCGTCTAATGAGAAAAGGAAGCCCACGCCAGTCATCGACGGAATGTGTCGTTTCGTCAAAGAATTCAAGCATCTACCTGCAAACTTGAGAGTCAAAGACAACAAAAAGGCTGATAAGAACGCGAAAAAGGACCTGAACGTCATGATAAACACTGATATACCATTTGAGCCCACTTGGATATACAAAATGTTGAATGCGATTCGAACTGATCTCATCGAAGGCAGGCAAGAGGATGCGGAAGAGTTCCTAGGATTCTTGTTGAACGGATTAAATGATGAAATGCTAGAGGTAAGTTCTAAAACTTGTTGTAATGCAATCATTCATTTAAAAGTATCCCGCACAAGCCTTACGGAAATCAGGTCCCAGTGGATTTAGTTCATATTTTGTGAAAATACTCTTTGTGTAATAGAAAATAGGACATTCTGTATAAAATGTGTTTAAAACTCATTCAAAGTCATTAATCTATGTAGTATCTGTTCTTGGATTCAATAACCGCGAGTAACATTGAATTGTCATGTCTGTTACTATTTAAAGGTGTATATAAACATTAACTCGGGCGAGGAAAATTGTTGTAGTCGATATTATTATAAACAAGTTATTATGATTTAGTCATCGATATGGTAAACCGAAAATATATGTATTTGAATAGAAATAAAGAGTTTTAATTAATTATGACCAGAAAGGCATTAACATCACACATATTTATGACATTTGAAGCATTGTGATAAAAAGTTCTCATGGGCACATCTCGATCGTATGAAGGATTTTCAAGATATAGAGGCTCAAACTCAGAAAATTATAAGATTTACTGGGTATTCCAATTCCCTGAGTTACTGGTTATCTGGTAACATGTAGAAGTTTGAATCAAAGAAAAGCACTTGTAGTCTAGGATTTTTTCCTGGCTATCCTATGGCGACCTTTACTTTGACGTTGACCTTCAACGGACGTCATCTTCTAGAGTTTCGAAGGTTTTAGGCATTAAATTGATATAAACAGATTACTCATTGGTTTTTGAGATCGCTAAACACGAATATGCCATCAGAATTGACCTCCGGAGCACGTGGTGGCCAGGGCCACTCCAATGGACGTCATCTTCTAGAGTTCCGATGGTTTTCGACATTTAATTCATGCAAATAAATTACTGGAAGGTTTTTTGAGGTCTCTAAACACGAATATGCCACTAGAACCGACTCCCGGAGCATCTGGTTTCCAAGGTCAGTGAAAGAGCCTCCTCGAGTTTCGAGGGTCTTCGGTACTACATTAATGCAAACGAATTAGTTATAGGTATTTGGGGTTGCTGAACCTGGATACGTGATCAGCACAGACACATGAGCATGTGGTGCGTAAGACAGGTTATCTTCTGGAGTTTCGAGAGTTTTCGGTACTAAATTGATGCAGATGGGGATTACTCATGGGTTGTGGACTCAAATAACTATGTTGTGCTATTCAATTGTTTTAATTATTTATAAATATAAACTCGAATTTATGTCTGACAATGTTTTTCCTTCATTCATTTTAAAATTGATTTACTATATATTTTATTTTCATAGTGATATTCATCGTGGTCACTAGATATTCCAGAGTCTTTTATCTAACTCATATTCGTGTTCAGCAACCCCAAAAACACAAGAGTAATCCGCTTGCATCAATTTAGTACCGAAAAATCTTGAAATCCCAGAAGATGACGTGCCTTAGGCACAAGGTTCCTCGGTGTCTGTTTTGATGGTTTATTTGTGTTCAGCAGCCCCAAAAACCCATTAGTAATCCCCAACTGCATCAATTTAATGCCGAAACCTGTCGAAACTCCAGAAGATGACCTGCCTTAGACACCAGGTGCTCCTGTGTCTGTGCTGATCACGTATTCGTGTTCAGCAACCTCAAAAAACTTATAACTAATCCGTTTGCATTAATGTAGTACCGAAGACCCTCGAAACTCCAGGAGCCCCTTTCATTGACCTTGGTAACCATGTGCTCCTGGAGTCGGTTCTGGTGGCATATTCGTGTTTAGCGACCTCAAAAAATCCTCCAGTAATTCATTTGCATCAATTAAATGCCGAAAACTCTGGAAGATGACGTCCGTTGAAGGTCAAGTTCAAAATAAAGGTCGCCATTAGATAACCAGGAAAAAATCCTAGACTACTAGTTCTTTTCTTTGGTCCAAACTTCTACATGTTACCAGATAACCAGTAACTCGGTGAATTGGAATACCCAGTAAATCTTATAATTTTCTGAGTGTGTGCCTCTATATCTTGAAAATCCTTCATACGATCGAGATGTGCCCATGATAACCTTTTATCACAATGCTTCAAAGAGTTTTTCCCAAAGTATGAACTAAATCTACTGGGACCTAATTTCTATAAGGTTTGTGCGGGGTACTTTACATATTTTTCTATTTTTTTGCTGATTTATTATTTAATAATTATTCTAGTTGATCAAACTCGTTAAAAGTGACTTTGATGAACCGCTAGAAGCTCCAACACAAATTGAGGATGATGCTGATAAAGAATGGAAGGTGAGTACTAAATAGTTAATTACATATTACGTATTAAGAACGAAAAGTGATACACTATTGCTCGAAAGCAAGAATTACTGTTTAATTACATGAGAGTAATAAGTTAGCCATAATACATATGTTTTTTATATAATCACTTTTTTTCGGAAGGTTTTTGTTCTTTTAACCGTTTCTACTGCAGCCAATTTGCTACATCTCACATTAGCTGGGCACACACGAAGGTAATTTTTAACAAATTGGGGCTGCCTACGACCAATTAGTCCAGAGAAATAAGGTTTTTGTCGGGGCACTTGAGCAGCCAGGTTGCAAATGGATTTTTTGGGTACTATATACCTAATACATTATAAATACAAAAATGCCCGTCACAGTTCGGACGAGAATTTTAGTTATTAACAAATAAGCGTCAAAAATGGCAGTTTTTTCTTTTAAATCGCTACAGGTAAAAATAGGGTAATTAAATATCTTATTTAGAGTATTCATCTTTTAGTAGATGGGCAAAGGTTCAAAATGGCAGTTTTTGAATTTTGGCCCGATCATTTGTTGCTTCGCTAATTGCAAAATAAGACTAAAATTTCAAAAATAAAAAATTTGCCCCAACTTTTGCGAAAATGAACTTAAGACTTTGATATTCCATGAAAAGTTGAGACAATCAGTATGTATCATGCAGCATGCACAAAAAATTTCAAGACGATTCGTCAATTATTTTAAATTTTATTCAATTTGTTTATACCAAAGAGCTTTTTTTGCAATGTTATTGTTCAGAAAATAATAACGATGCAGCAATTCTGTGGAAACCACATGAAAGAAGAACACTTATATTTTCACAGCATTTACTAAAGTAGAGTCATTTTTGGCTTAAAAACAATTTGAATAGCTTTGTTAATATTGACTCTAGAGTAAATCTACTTTGGGATTTCAAAAGCTGGTATTTTTACACTAATTTTCAAAAAAATCTTTTCTCCTAGTTCAATTGTGTATATACATAAAATTCTCCTGTAACAGTGTAAGTTACCATACTCCTCCGAAACAGCTTGACCGATTTTTATGAAATTTTACACGTACATCGTGTAGGACTGAGAATAGGTTTTAACCTATTTTTCATATCTGTAATTTATAAGGGGGGTTGCCCCCTTGACATTTTTTATTTTTTTGGACAAAATTGTCTACCTTAATTTTATATGGTGTAGAATTAAAAAATACAATGTATTTTGTCATATAACCCTTAATTTTCACTCTTCTATCACCAACCCCTATTTTTTAATAGCCATCTCTATATTTACATCTATAAAATTCTCCTGTAACAGTGTTAGTTGCCATATTCCTCCGAGACCGCGTGACCGATTTTTATGAAATTATATATGTATATTTTGGTAGTCTCCAAAAAGTGTTGCCGCCAGCAATCTAGGGCCTTGAAGTCATGCAAGATATATGGTTGACTGTTTCAGGTTTTCTGCTATAGAGTGTGTATCTTGTCTCCATGACACAGCCCCATTGTATGCAGTTGCCTTTTGACTGGCACATATTCAGTGAGGAAGCATATTATGAGCTGATGTTTGCTTGTTTTTCGCAGCCCTGTTAGCCCTTGTCTGTCCCATATACATTTTGTCGTCTGTTTTCCCTGCTGAGAAAGTTTTGTTCGGATTCAGGCTTTTTTTTGCCTTCAGCTTTGAGACAAAACTATTTTATAATGATTTCAGATCGTTATTGCTTGGTCTGTTGGTAATGCTACAAATAACTAAAATAAATTAAAGCCAACAGTAGCGCGTCCTCAATATTTTTGTTTTTCGAAAGTTCTGCGAACTTTCAACAGTGCGTCGGCAGTACGACAGTGACAGTGACATACTATCAATAACAATAATTATTATACTCACAGGCGCGCTAAATGTTGAAAAGACCGTCAAGTTCGATTTCTTGTTATAGATAATCGAATTTTAGTAGTTCTTATGTGACACAAAATCTAGGCATGGGATAAAAAAGTTTTTTGAAGTGTACTTTTTTGTTCTTGTTAATGGCGGTACAGGCTCGTTTTTGCAATATTTTATTTAATTATAGAATACTAACATATTTCTCAAATTGGGCTCTGTACCGCCATTCTTTACTATATTACGAATATATATGTGCCAAATATCTCGACAAAATATTCAAAATTAAAGCCGCAATCTTGGAACGCGTTTTCCGCGCGCTAATGTTGCCTCTTAAGTGTTTTTTATTTCTTTATCATTTTCTTTCGCCTTGTGAACTAAACTTATTTTTGTCTAGGTAATGGGACCAAAGAATAAAGGCAGCATAACACGAAGAACTGACTTTGACAGAACCCCCATCAGTGACATTTTCGGGGGATTATTGAAGTCTAGGATTCAAAGAACTGGCGACCTTAATACTGAAAATATTCAACCGTTCCTGACCTTACAGTTGAACATAGAGGTGAGTTTTGAACATAAGAGTACAATAAAGCGAAGAAATGCAAGCGAAAGAAACATTCTTAGTAGATATAGAAAAGCATTAAGGGAGTGGGGGTATGGTTGAAAATTTTGTAATTTTCGAGTTTTTTGAAAGTACATAACTTCAAAAATACTCTCTGAAAATTTCAGATTTATCGGAGCAAAATTAAGAATAATTCTTTATTAATAATAACTAATAATTACCTAATAAAAACATATTCCGGTGTGCATCACTTTACGATTTTACAGACAAAAAATAAATTAAAAATAAAATGTGTCAAAATTTTAGCAGTTTTTTTGAAAACTGCTTTTTTTCAAAGGCGGTGGACATAGCAACTCAAAAACTACTTAACCCATTTACCTGAAATTTTGCATATATTTTCTTTTGACATTTCGTGACGTAACGCTGTCAAGTTATTTTTTGTTTTATGCTTATTTTTTTGTTTAACAATAATAAATATGTTGCTTTTTACTCTATTTTTATAAAAAATTCGTTATTTTGATTTCTGAGTGATGCCAAAAACTGAAAAATCGTTAAAACTAAAAAACTCAACAGCGTTACTTCGAAAAACTCATAACCTAATAAAATCTTTTTGAATTTTTTGTTTCACATTATCCACTGACGAGATCTGTTGTCCACCGCAAAATCCTTTTTTTTTTGAGATGTCTGTAAAAATTTGCCACCGTTGGCTTATTTTTCAATATTTTGCCTTGAATTTTTTTTTAACATTCTTTAAATTGTACTGAATATGATTCTTTCATTTAATAAAATAATTCTACCATAGTTTCAAAAAAATTCACAAAAATGTGCTTGAAATGTTGATTTCAAACCATACTCCCACCCTTAAAGAAAAATAAAAAAAAAATACGAAGGCAATTGAAAAATATTAGACACTAACTCATATTAACTAGTTTTGATGGGAAATAAGCCACAATTTTACTAAAAAAAAAATGATTTTATTAACGTTTCGACGCCCAAATTTTGAGAGTAAACTAAAGTGAGACTTAATACTTACGAGGTCGGGATAGTATCACGAGGTTTTTTCCTGGTTTTTCCTCGCTATTTACTATGGAATCTCTAACGCGAGAATTTCACTGTCACCGTTGCATTTGGTTGTCTTTTTAAAGACGGATCACATGCTATGATTTTTTTGTGACGGATATTCTTGAGTTGGGGTTGATTTCATCGTCCCAGGAACGCAACTCATAAATATTGGCAATATCATTTTAAAGTCTTCTACTTTAAAATGTATAATCTGAATTGCCGATATAAATGAGTCAGATTATAGTTATTTATGTACCAAGTCAGTAAAGTGACTCTTTATCGAACGAGTCTGATATTACGAGAAGAGCGAGCGAGGCGAGTAACAGACGAGTTCGATAAAGAGTCTTTACTGACGAGGTGCATACACAATTTTATCGCCAACATATATTTTTTTTAATTTAATGTCGTCCGAACCACTGGGGTTATAAACGACAACAATGGAAAATACATATTAAAAATAAAAAGAGATTATAATATTAAGCAGATACATATATGTACTAACAAAAAGTATACCTGAAAAATTTGTGATACAATTAAATGTCTTTTATTCCTATTTCCGTTAAAAACTGTCTGATATTGTTGATATTTGTATTGTCTCTAAGAAGCTCAGATATGTCCCTGGGAAGGTTGAGTTTACTTCTCGTTTGCTGGTATATTTGACAATCAGTTAAGATATGTTTTATTGATATAAAATAATATTTGCCAACATAATTTAATATTGGTTTTAACACTTACTTGCAATTTACAATTTAAGAACTTTTTAAATTTTAGACATAATAATTTCATGGCAGTGATGACAGATAACTTGCAAGATGGCCGCTTTCGATTTTTAATCGATAGTTATCAATATTGAATAATTACTAAATCGGTAAAGTTTACAGAATTAATTACAAAATACTACAGAATTTCACTTTTTGACATAAATTTAATTGATAATATCGCTCATTGTGTACAATATTTTTATTAATTAAAGTAAATAAATTTTAAGTCCACTCAAATACTCGCCATTCGATTACTGTCATCGACCACTTACATTCAATCTCGGTTAATTTGATTAATCGCGGCAGGTAAAGTAAAATTCTTCTTTCAGTACAATAAAGTGTTACTTTACTGCCGCAAATGAGGGCAAATGAGTACAATAATGAATGACTTTTGTTGACGGTTGGCGATAAAATAAATTACTAGAAGAATTTTTTTACTAAGCAACAACATGTTTGTTTAATTTATTAATAATTTTTGTATTTTGACAACGACATCCGATTTGGGCATCGAAACGTTAATAAAATCATTTTTTTTTAGTAAAATTGTGGCTTATTTCCCATCAAAACTAGTTAATTACAAAAATGCCACAAGAAAATAGCTTCAGAATAATACTAACTCATGGGTTGCATTTTCCGTTTTTTTTTCTTAGATGATTTATAAAATGTGTCTTTTTCTGCTTTTAGAAAGTGAAAACAGTGCGGGAAGCTCTGGAGGTGCTCGTCAATAGACACCAGCTGGAAGGACTGACTTCGTCCAAAACCAACGAGGAAGTGGAGGCCTGGCAGCAGGTTTTACTAGACGAGCTACCAGTCATTTTGATTTTACATTTGAAATGTTTCGACTATAAGCAAGACGGCTGCACAAAGATTGTTAAGGCTTTGGAGTTCCCCGTCGATTTGAAAATCGATCAGAGTAAGTACAATGACATATTTATATTACACTAATGGCCTTTCACCAACGACAAATAGTAGTTTAAAAATAATAGATCATTTGTGAAAGATATATTTAAAAGTCCCTAAATAAGGGTTACATTATATCACGGAACGTTTTCGGATTAAAAAATCCATCATCAGTGCTAAAAAAAGCCAATAGTGTGCATGGCAACTAGTTGCCTTTTAACTCCAATATGTGAGGTTTCCATTCTCCTTACATTCCAACCACGTGGGAAGATTCCTGCGTTGCCCTGGGTAATCATCATTCTCTTTGCCTTATCCATATGCGGGGTCGGCCTCCCTAATTGCATTTCTCCACACAATTCTATCTTGGGTCATATCAATGTAAATTCCCTTTACCAACATGTCCTGCCTTATCGTCTCCCCCAGGTCTTCTTTGGTCTTCCTCTCCTACTCCTTCCAGGAATCTGCACTTCAGCTATTCTTCGTATTGGGTGATTAACGTCTCGACGTTGAACATGACCAAACCATCTTAACCTATGCTCTCTCATTTTGGCATCAATTGGTGCCACAACTAGACTTCCCCTAATATACTCATTTCTAATTTTATCCTTCTTTGTCACTCCATTCATCCATCTAAGCATTCTCATTTCCGCCACATGCATTCGTTGTTCCTCTTTCTTTTTCACTGCCTAACATTCAGTTACGTACATCATAGCCGGTCTTATGGCGTTTTATAGAATTTTTCCTTCAGCTTCATTGGAATTTTTCTGTCACACAACACACCACTCGCTTCTTTCCACTTCATCCATCCAGCCCTAATTCTACTGCATGCATCTCCATCTATTTCTCAATTTCTCTGTAATACCGATCCTAGGTACTTAAAACTATTGCTTTTCACAATCATATCACCATCCAAAGATACCATTTTATTTGTAGTAACTCCATCTTTAAATGAACATTTCAAATACTCTGTTTTTGTCCTACTAAGTTTTAAACCTTTTTCCTCCAGAGCTTTTCTCCACTGTTCCAGTTTTTGTTCTAAGTCTCTTTCACTATTTCCTATTAACACTACATTATCAGCATACATTAGGCACCATGGAATGCTACCCTGTAGTTTCGCTATTATCTGGTCCAAAACTAATGAGAATAAATAAGGACTAACCACCGAGCCTTGGTGCAATCCTACTTTCACCTGAAATTTATCAGTCTCTCCCACACCTGTCCTAACACTAGTCGTTACTCCGTCATACATATCTCTCACAATCTTTACCTATTCGCCAGGGACTCCTTTCTTATTGAGTGCCCACCACAGAATCTCTCGAGGAACTCTATCATATGCTTTCTCAAGATCAATGAATACCAAATGAGCGTTGGTCTCTTTATTCCTGTATTTTTCCATCAGTTGCCTTACAATGAAAATTACATCTGTTGTTGATCTGCCCTGCATAAAGCCAAATTGATTCTCGGATATTTCGGTTTCTTCACGTATCCGTCTATCAATTACTCTCTCCCATATTTTCATGGTGTGGCTAAGTAGTTTTATAGCCCTGTAGTTTGTTGCCTGTAGTTTATTCCTGTGTTGCCCTGGGTAATATCCAGAAATATTTGCAACATCACAAAATTTTATTAAAAATATGTAATAAATTATACTTTTCAACATTTAAAGGGTTTTTACCCAAAACATTTTGGTGATTCAGGCATGCACACTATTGGTTTTTTTAATTATTTACAATATTTTTATACAATTTTTTCGTATACGAGATAACTCCAATGAAAAATTTCGTATACGAATCTAAATATATATTTTTGAATATCCTTCGAAAGGTTATATGTATATGAAAATAATTTGTACCGGCAACACTGCATATTCGAAGAACCAAAAGTCAAATTAAAAATCATCTAAAACAATCCGTTTTTTTTTTTTGTAAATTAGCTGAAAGGAGTAAAAAAGACCATGAAATATGGTGGTTCAGTATCGGCCGAACAAAAACAGAGCTGATCGAATTTATTGAGAGGCATCCGATGTTAAAATCGGGAAAATTTACAAATGATTTTACGTGGAGAACAGCCTCTAGAGGGCAGAGTCGGATTTAAAAAAGTGGGGGCCCCTGGGCAGAATTGATGTGGGATCCTACCTCCTACCATTAAAAAAATTGTTGTAACTATGGTATACAGCCAGCTACAGGGTTTTCCCGTTTAGAAATAAAAAAAAAATGTTGATCTACTTTTATAAATATATTTTTAAATATCTAATAAAAAATACAAGACCTGTATTTTGTTACAGTAAAATATTAAAAATAAACATAGTAAAATGTATGGAAGTCCAGATCCTTTTCGAGATTTTTTAATTGAAAATTTCTTGATTATGTCGGACATGTCTGGTTGCTTTAAGACATCGTGTTCAATACCAATTATAGAGAGATGATTCAAACGCACTTGGCCCATCAATCATCATAGACCAAAGTCGATTTAAAAATTAACTTAAATTTTAAGAATGATCTCTCTCCACTGCATTTAGTTAGCATCAGAACTAAACAAACCAAGTGTCACCACAACGTTTGGAAACGCGTCATTCACATTCTTTTCTTTTAGCACTCGGTACATTTGAAGTTCTTTTCCTCTTTAAATGAATTGAAAAATTCTACAAGCTATACCAGCTCGACAAATAAATTTTTAAATGTTGAATGGTTTACTTCATTTAAATAGATTTTCATCTAAATCATTGCTGTCAATGTCGGTAAGCTTCAGTGAGTGAGCTTCAATTTCAGTTGAAGTTAAATTTTCCAAATAATATAAAAATCCAAAATTGGAATGAATGGATACACATGCAGAAAGTCAATGTGTCTAACTTCAAATATTCAGAATTCATATCCGAAATTGGACAGTATAATTTTATCACCCCGTAGATCGCAACGAATTTATTTGTTATTATATTCACTCATGTGGATAATTATTTTAGATACAAATTGGTCAATTATAAACAATATAATTTGGACATTAGGCAAAAGTGCTGACGAAAGTAAAACAATTTACATTAATTAGATACACAAATCACGCGGGTCCCGTGTCAACGTTGACCCAATTTAAACTTCTATAAAACTAAGATATCTCGGCTAGAGAACCAGTCTTCAACTGTAACGCGTACAAGTTATTAGTCTTTACTTAAAGTTCTCTCGGGTCACCACCCCTAGTGTACGTCTCATTAATAAATTCTCGCATTGCTATTTTGGTGTTTCCATTCTATCTGAACAACAGCATCCACTGAGCTCATAGGGAATTTATACACTCTGACTTGAAGAGGAAATGAAATGAACTATAACAGTGATAAAATTTTGAGTCCTAAATTTCTCTGATGTTGCCATTTCAGTCTCTGAAATATTCCTTGAAAGAATATACATTTTTTAAGTGATCTAAGTGCCACCACTCCTGAATTAAGGTCAATATTTGGATCTTGGAGAATACGAATTGTGCTGTTTGTCCTCTTTAAGATTTCATTCCGAAATATTGCAAATATTCCTGTTTCCAGTAAACACATTCGATTATACAAACCATTTGCATACTTACGAGTTTGAAATTGTTGCTCATCGTCTTATGAAATTTTGGATAATGCTCCTTTAATCTGATTATAACCTTTAACTAGTTCGTTTTCGGCGTCACTTCTAGATGACCATCTAGTAGTATTTACTCTTTTAGGAACAATAATATTTCTGCCACGATCGGCGTTGCTCTCGCTTAAATACTCTTTTAAACATTAGATTAACAAGTTGTATCTATATATAAAGGAAAAGTACATATAGTTCATATAGTCCCTCCAAGAAATCAAAGAATGCTATGGCAGCAGGACACTCAGCTGCAGCTTTTGCAACTAAATTTAGAGAGTGGGCGGCACACGAAATCCACAACGCCAAGATATTATGTTATCTAATTCCAGCCTGAACACCATTGTATTTTCCACTCATAACTGATGCGTTGTCGTAGGACTGTCCCCTACAGTTTTTCAAATCGATATCATCTTGCAAGAATGTCATTAGAGAATTAAATATATATTCTGCTTTATGATGACCGTGATTTGGCAAAGATACATTTTCAACATGAGAGAAACCTTCCATGTAACGAAATATCACAGTTAATTGATTGACAAAAATTATTCTATGTGAATAATGTGCTGATTTTAAGTTTGGGATTTTGTGGGGGCCCCGGGCAGCTGCCTAGCCTGCCCCCCCCCCTTAAATCCGACCCTGCTAGAGGGTTAAGAATGGCGTTAACTATATTTCGACATATATTTCGAGAGAGGCATTAACTATATTTCGCCGTATAACTATATGTAGTCGCCAAATATGCTCGAATGAATTCAAAAACCCCTGATCTAACCAGTATGTTGCTCAGGTTTTCTTGTAGTCTATAATATCGTGTTCTCGCCTTTCCCTTTACAATTACATGTAAATGAGTTAAGCCTTCATAGCTGCAGTTGTACCTAATGGTAATAAACTACCACTAGGTTACATATTGTGTCAATTGTTCTCTATTCCAAATATAAACCTCTTATTGGTAATTTTGCATCAAAACATAACATTTATTTACTGTTTTTCTTTTTACAGAATTACTGGCTTCAAAGATACAAATCCAGAAAGAAAAGCACTACAAACTTTTCGCTGTGGTTTACCACGACGGTAAAGAAGCCAGCAAGGGGCACTACGTGACAGACGCCTTCCATGTTGGCTACAGCTCTTGGTTGCGGTATGACGACGCCTCAGTGAAGACTGTTCAAGAGGAGCAAGTATTGAAGCCGCAAGGAACTAGGGTTCCGTATTTATTGTTCTATCGACGTAGTGATACCATTAGAGGGAAATAGTGTGCCAGGTTGTTGACGCCTATAACGCGATTTAGGAATCTTTCGACTCAGATTAGGAAGGGTATTAAAAGAGTGATTGGAGTGAGATGGAACAAAAATAGATGAATTTTTTATAGTTTTTACAGTCTTTGGCATTTATTTCTATACACAAAACTATAAATGATAACGTATAATACTAACTGATTTTTCAGTAATTTGACAGGACATTATGACCGTTTTGTTTTTTTTTTCAATTATGGGGTACATAAGAAAATATAGACAAAAAACTATGTTAACAGGAGCAGCATATACAGATCGAACATGTTATAATTAACAGATCGAACGCGTCTTGATTTTTTCCATTTTACTGCAAAATTAACTTTAACATGTTTTTAAATTTGTTGTTAAAGCTAGTTCTTTCTACCTCTCTCTGGCTAATTGCGGCAGTACGGTAGAAGAAAGTAAAGACTTCCTTCAAACATCAATGTATAGTTTGTCGATTTCACGGCAGGGTATGGCAAACATTTATTTATAAAAATACTTCATGAGTGGGTATCATATTGATACCAAGTAAGCAACTTTGGTTTTTTATTGTTCATTGTTCAGTATTTTGGTGTAACTACAGGGTGTTCCAAAAATTTTTACAAATATTGCTTCGGCAAGATTTTGAAGTAAAATTTGGAATCTTTGGCACTGTCTTTACATAGTTTAGGAATATATGACAAGGAATCTTTAAAATGGAGAAGAAAGTGTTGAAGCATTGAAACTCCGATTTTAGTTTAACCCATTCCCTGCCGATCACGCGCCAACGAGTGATATGGTTACTTCAGTCAGGTGCCATTCCACAAAATGGCTTCCGAATTCCATCATGTTCGATAAGCAGCGAATGTGTTAAAAGCACAATGCACCAAAAGTGGGACACACTGTAAAGGAAATAACTATATCTAAAATGTTTCTTCAGTCATTTACTTCACACTAAATTCTGACCTTTAAAAAAATGTTGCCATTAGTTCATATTTTGTGATGTTTTTCTAGAGTATTTTTCGAGTCGAAATATTGTTAAAAAGCAGTGTATCGCTCGTGTAATCGTTCAGTTATGGAATCTTAGTGTTTTTGAAGATGAACTAGAAATCAGTACATGTATATTTATTAAAAATTTGGGAGTAAAACTGGTGAATCTTTAGTTGATGTTTTTACGCAGTGTGTTCCCTTCAATAGACCCTTATACAGGGTGAGTCACCACTAACGGGACGGAAGATTACAGCGAAATGGTAAAAGATTTGAAAAAAATTTTAAATTAATAGTTTGTAAGTTGATAAAAGCTACACTTCAAAATTATTTTGAAATATACAGGGTGTCCCAATAAATGGCGGCGTATTAAAGTTATATTTTTTCTTATGGAACACCCTGTATTTTATTGCATTTTTTAATTGTCCGCAAAACATAAGGTATAGTTTCATAAAGCTTCCCTAATACACCTATGTACAGAGTGTTCTGAGTTATGTTGACTTTTCTTAAAATGTAAAGTTTTAAAAGGAAGCTTATTCTCAAGTTATTTAAGAAATTATAAAAATATTACTTTTACATCTAAATAGCTGGATATTGGTTGAATGTATTTCATGATTAATTATTACACATTTGTCTACAAGGTGTTCAAAATTTGCAGTTTCATTATTGCAGTATTCAATGCGTCATATGATGCTTATTTTAAATGGAACATCATGTATATTAATAAACAATTATACTAAACAAATGTATCTCTTTCGAATGGTATATGGATGTCCTATAGGGAGGTCTCATAGTTTTTGCGTAATTTACAATTATTTAAATTCTTAATCTGTAAATCGATTTTAAAACAAATGATGCAGTTAATTAATGTCATTGTATGACATTGTCATTCTATGACAATACGGTCTGGTAATTATCTTATAATTAATGCATTCCATGATTGATTATTACACATTTATTTACAGGGTGTTCAAAATTTACAGTTTCATTACTGGATTATTCAATGTAGTATAATATGATGGTTATTTTATTAGAACACCATGTATATTAATCAATGATTATTATACTAAACACAGGTTCCTCTTTGTTCTTAACATCACGTCAAAAATATGCAGGGGCTCCGTCCAATTGGAGCCACATGTTTGTTCGCACGTTAAGTGGAAGGTTTTAAGAGGGATCCAAAAAACTTGTTTTAAAAAATTTAAAAAAGTTGCTCCATTCAGATTTTCGTCAAAAAATATGGGTCGATAACGTACTCGCTCAGAATACTGCCCCAAACATTAACACTTCATCGGTGTTGGCGATCAGCAGTAAAATGTTTGTTTACTGTATCATAATAAAATGAAAGCTATGTCTATTAACTAGACGATTATTATCAAAAGTAGGTAGATTCGTCTGTACACAATACATTCTTAAAAAAAATCATGATCTCCAAATTCTAATCTAAAGTCTATAAACGAAAAGTTAAACGTTCCTGTTCTGTCTAATGCTGGTGTGGTTGAGTTTTATACGGATGATAGTGGTTTTTCTTATGTATTCTACATACACTCGTTTGACTGATTTCCAATTGACCCGAAATTTTTCTCGTACTAGTATTTGGGTTTTCCGTAACAGAAAGCAGGACATCAAGTTAGTTAACGTCATCAAAAATAATTGGTTTATTTTTATTTAACTTTTCGTACCTATGCAACATTACTAGTAGCACGGAATCTATCGAGAAATCCCTCAAAAATGACCTTTTTTGGGTGTCTTCTTTTAGGATACTTTTAAGCGTAAACTTTAGAAGCTAAGAGACAGTTTTAAAAATATTCCTGAATGCAAAGTAGCATGTCTACTCTTTTATAGATAGCGTGATTATTCATTTTTAGGAACAATTAAATTTGAATGTATGTAATTGGCTCGGCCAAAGCAATTTTTAATAAAAAAAAAATTGAATATTATAAAAGTGTAATAATTAATCATGAAATACATTCAACCAATATCCAACTATTTAGATGTAAAAGTAATGCTTTTATAATTTCTTAAATAACTTGAGAATAAGCCTTCTTTTAAAACTTTACATTTTAAGAAAAGTCAACATAACTCAGAACACTCTGTACATCGGTATAGGGAGGCCCTACGAAACTATACCTTATTTTTTGCGGACAATTAAAAAATGCAATAAAATACAGGGCGTTCCATAAGAAAAAATATAACTTTGATACGCCGCCATTTATTGGGACACCCTGTATATTTCAAAATATTTTTAAAATGTAGCTTTTATCAACTTACAAACTACTCAGTTTAATTTTTTTTTCAAATCTTATACATACCATTTTGCTGTAATCTTCCGTCCCGTTAGTGGTGACTCACCCTGTATAGTCCTATATCAGTTCCTGGAAATTTTCGTTCTTCATATGTGAACTCCTTCATGAGACATGCTTCTTTTATCATAGCTTTAACAATCTGACATTTTACTTATTTTACGAAAGATATAATTCACACGGTGTAAAATCTTGCGAAGAAGGTTGATGGTCTAACTTACTTTTTCCAGTACAAACATTTTCTCGGATTTGTTTATGTTCTATGGCATACATTTTAGGTAAATTTTGTTGAATATAAAAATTACCAGGCGTTTTTCCTATCTGTCTATTTCATCTCAGCACTTTTCTTTGATTCAAAGCTGAAATGTCATTATGCAATGGATAAGATAACAACTGTTGATGTACAGGTTGGTGAAGAATGAGTGAAATAAACGAACCACCTATTACCTATTTATATTTTTGATTTTTGTTTTTTTTTTGACAGTTTTAATGTTAGTCATGGTTGTGTTTTGGTGTTTTTCGTCAACCTGTCTACTAGTTAGCTATTTTATTTTATTAAATTTGAACTTTATATAAAGTGAGTTTGTACTTGTATATATGAATAGAATGTTAAAAATACTAAATGTTAAGAAAATTTGGATTAAAATAATAAAGTTTTTATTATAACAAATCTTTTATTAACTGAATTACCAAAAAAAAAGAAGTTAAATACCATAACACGAGGACAAGATAACTGAATGAAGAAGACTATGAGAACCACTGAAAAACATTAAAGGCTCTGATTACTATCATATTTGCAGACAGTCTGATATGTCTGTAAACGCTTCTCTCCAGGGTAGCAGGTTTAGGCTTGAGTTTAACATAAAAAAAACAAAATACAGGATTATAAGTAAAAATAGGATAACACCGGGATAATTATTAGTTAACCAACAGTCGGTATCAATAATCACCAACTATTACTATTTGGGTGCAAATTCAAAGGAACGGAGGGAACACACGCATAGGCGCCCATACACACGGGCAGGGGGGCCGTGCCCCCCCTGGCTTCTCGGGAAAGAACAAAAATTAAATTTTTATTACATAAACGTATTTTTGTCAAAAAATTATTGAATAATTTTGAGAGATAAATTGGAAACAACATATTTATTAATAAAAAATTCACATATTGGGTAATTAATAGTTTAACAGAAAATCTGTGTCTGCGACAGCGGTGTATATGGAATATGCATAATACACATTTCGCACAGTCACAGTATGCTATTAACGAAAACATTGAAAGAGATTAGAAACGTGGAAACATAATATATACTGTAATCGACACCCAAAATTACAAATTAAATGAATCCTTGATAATACTGCAAAGAAAATCATATCAGCAATAAATCCGATCTCTGACCGATAATCACTAATGAGCCATTTGTCTTTAGATAAGGAACTAAAGAACTGGCACTATAAAGGCTGATTCTCATTATAACGCAAGACAAGTTCTCGGCATGGACAAGGCATCGGATCGGCAAGATACATTTTACATAAAATCTTATGCACTGCACGGGATGTAATTCACGCTATGCGTGCCAGGCACCGGCAAGCGACGGGCTTTGCATGCCATGTTCTTTTCGAAACAATCCTTGCCGAGCATGTGCATTGCCGGTCCGGTTCCTTGCACGTCTAATGAGAATCGGGTTTAAAGATAAAGTGTAAAATCTGTGAAGTGATTATATTTGTTTTCTATATTGTTTTGAGTTTTGTGTATATACACCGAATAGAACCATCTTCATAAGCAGAAATAAATTCATATTGAAAAATAATTTTTAAAATTGATTGAACATAGTCAAATTTTAGTTTGCAAAAGTATTTTTTTAGTAAGTAGATTATTTTAAAGTGTACATTATGATGAACAGAACAATTTTATTTAAATGAAAAACAGGTGATCCTTCATGACGAATGAGTGTTATATACAGGGTGTCCCAAAAGTAGCGGAAAGGTCGAATAATTCGCGAAATGAACATCGGATCGAAAAACTGAAAAATATGTGTTAAATATTTCTCAAAAATCTATGCGATGACACTAAACAAGTCCACCTCTTCAACCCCTGGGTGTGGAGCGGGGGTAACTTTAAAATCTTAAATGGAACCCATAATTTTTGTTGCAGATTTGGATTTTCCTTGTAAAAATAAGCAAATTTTATTCAAGCCATTTTGCGAATTGTGGATAGAGAGCGCTATAATCGAAAAAAACGATATATCGTGATACCATAGCAAAATTATAGAAACGGTCTAATATCTCGAGATATATACTTCCAAATGAAAAACTAAAAAACACGTGTTTAATATTTTTCAAAAATCTATAGAATGACACCAAACAGGATTTTTCATTCCACACTCTGGAGGTGGGGGTGAGAGTTAACTTTAAAATCTTAAATAGGAACCCCCGTTTTTTATTGCAGATTGAGTTTCCTCCTCAAAAAATAAGTAACATTTATTCGAAACTTTTTTTAGAATTGTTGACGGATGGCGCTATAATCGGAAAATGCGATTTATTGCGCCATCTATCAACGATTCTAAAAATGTTTGGAATATATGTGACTTATTTTTCATAAGGATTCTAAGTCTGCAAAAATAAAGGGGGCTCCTTTTTAAAATTTTAAAGTAAAAACTTGGTTCGACACATACCTACTCATGGTTAGTCTACTCGCCAAAGTTGAAGGCAGGGCTTTGCAAGCATTGTATTCTTTTCAAACGGGTTTTAAAGAGAGGCGCAACTTTTGTGGTACCCATGACATTTCCATTTAAAAACTTGGTCTAGTATAGGTGGTTTAAACTACAGTAGACTCCCTCTAAAACGAGAACTGAAATGGTGGACTAATTATCTCGTTATATCAAACAACAATAATATGATGCCTTGTTTTGATGCCGCTTACGTAGTTTATTAGGTGTCGATGGTCTACCTGAACAGTAAACAATGAGACTTCGCCGTCATAAATTGTAAATTTCCTATAATATTCAATATCGGTCGATAAACAGGCAGAAGTTTATTACAGGTGGCCGAGTTTATTACAGCACTGGCCTCGATAATAAGACAGATGTTGGGCATTTCTATGTACAGACAGTTATGGCATTTATTTATTTATGACCATTACAACGCTAAAAACAGGTAAAGACATGTATTCTTCGATTTCAATTTTCCTCGTTGTAACCAAATATGCCTCGTTATAGAGCGTTATAGTTCAATAGGAATTTCATGGGACACCTAATGTACCTCGTTATAAGCGAAACCTCGTTATATCCGTGTTCGTTATAGAGAGAGTCTACTGTATATATTGTCATCCGAAATATACAAAATGTAATGTGCAACATCTTCACGTTTTGCCCCCCCCCTAAAAATTTTTATATGGGCGCCCTTGACACGACAGAAATTAAGATAAAGATCGAGAAGGAAAGATCAGTTTTTGTCAAAATATAAAATAAAAGTTTGTTGACTAAAATGTTAAGTATTCTCTGTTCTTCTACATTATGTAGTGGAGTCATGGACATTAACTGAGGAAACTCAAAACATTTGAAATGTGGTGTTCAGACGAATGTTGTGGATTTCCTGGATAGACAAAGTAACCAATGAAGAAGTTCTGCACAGAATAGGTAGTCATAACCAAAACGTCGCAAATTATCATACCTGGGCCTTATAATGCGTAATAAGCAACTATAATATGGTTGAAATGAGAAGTCCCAGATCTGTAAATCTGAAAACCTCTACCGTGGAAACAATATCTGGGTAAGTACATCCTTAATCTCTGCCATTTAAAATTTATAAGGCAAGCAGACCACGAATAAAGGAGACGAAATGGACTATACAATATGCAGTCACATTCTGTCCATTCGTCTAGGAAAAAATTCCAACTAAAGTTGGTTCCGTGTCCTCAAAATATGAGAAAATGAGATTCAACTTATAGTCCTGTCGCCAGGGGGATACAACGGCCTCCTTAATTCAGATGGACTTACCCAAGTTTTTTTATGTATTTTGACCCGTAGAACACGAATATTTTTTGGGTAACAGTTGATCCGATTGTCGATAAGTTGTTATAAACAAAAAACTTGAGGAATTACATAACAGCGATTTTCGCAAAACAAAACATTTTTTTTTTGTATTTTCTGGGTGATTCTCAGCAAAAAATCTTCTTACTACAAGTTTTTTCGTAGGATGCATAATTTTCGAGATAAACGCGATTGAACTTTCAAAAAATCGAAAAAGTGCAATTTTTGAACCCGAATAATGGGTCTGGATCCCTCGTATGAAAAAAAAAGTTAATAGCAAGCTGAAAATTTGTTAATAGCTTAAGGGTGTCTAGTCGGATAAACTTTGATATATGGGAACACTGGAACAGATGCAGTTTTAATTGTGGAACAGGTTAAAAATTTGGAACGGTCAGACCAATTTGGACGAAAACGGCATATTTATTTTGTCCGACAGAATAGACTTATAAACTCTCCGAACAGAGATTAAACTCTCATGCAAAAATCAGACTGCTATTTATCACCTGTCATAATTCCTGTCATTTGACATATTATACATGTTTCACTCATTAAAACGCCCATTTGGTGATAAATAGCAGTCTGATTTTTGCATGAGAGTTTAATTTCTGTTCGGAGAGTTTAAGTCTGTTCTGTCGGACAAAATACATGTGCCGTTTTCGTGGTCTGACCGTTCCAAATTTTTAACCTGTTCCCCAATTAAAACTTCCCCTGTTCCAGTGTTCCCATATATCAAAGTTTGTCCGACTAGACACCCTTAAGCTATTAACACATTTTCAGCTTGCTATTAATCAACTTTTTTTTCATACGCGGGATCAAGACCGATAACTTTTTATTAAAAAATAAAATAGCAATCCTGCTTACTGCAGTTGAAAGTTCATGTCAAATTCTATCGGTTTTGATTATTTCCATTGCTAAAAATTAATTTTTTTTTTAGTGTTAAACAAAGCTATAAACACATAGTGTTTCCCGTGCCCAATGCATGCGGGAATTTCTACGTAATCTACGTAAAAATTGTCTGAAATTGTCTGTATGCGCGACTACTCGTTCGATATCAAATGAGAAATGCATTGGTAACATCATTCAAGCACTATGTGTGTATAGCTTTGTTTAACAATAAAAAAATTAATTTTTAGCAATGAAAATAATCAAAACCGATAGAATTTGAGTTGAACTTTCAAATGCGGTAAGCAAAATTGCTATTTTTTTTTTGCAATCAAAAGTTATTCGGGTTCAAAAATTGCAATTTTTCGATTTTTTGAAAGTTCAATTGCGTTTATCTCGAAAACTATGCATCCTACGAAAAAACTTGTAAGAACATTTTGTGCTTAGAATGACCCAAAAAATCTTATCGACATCCGGATGAACTGTTAGCCAAAAAATTCGTGTTCTACTGTTCAAAATACATAAAAAAACTTGGGTAAGTCCATCTGAATTAACGAGGCCGTTGTTCCCCACTGGCGACAGGACTATTATGTTTCATTTCGGTTCAGAGATGATCAATCATTATACAGAGTGTTTGGTAAATATTGGGCCATAGCTTAACTTTAGATTCCTGAGGTTAAAATAGGTCGATTTAAGCTAACTTACTTTAGTACAAAAGTTGATAATAACCGAAATACAGGGTGTCAAAGTTAAACTTTTATTTTATTTATTTTTGAATATTTCCTGAGCGGCATGTTTCAACAACACGAAATTTGGTAAGTTGTGCTGGTATTGTACAATCTACTAAACTATGTTAAACAAACGTTTCTGGTTGCTACCAGAGGCGTACGACGGGGGAATGTTAATGGTTAACCCTTCCTAAATTCTACGCCACTGGGGGTGTTCCTATTTTAGTGCAGTTTTTTATTCTCCAATACTTTCTCTGTAAAAAACATACTCTTCATTCGTAACGATTAAGCCAGTTTTCGAGATATTTGAAGCTAAAAACGAAGCAGCATATCCCTATTCCACGAACATACCCCTGTTTTGGATTACTTCGACAACGAATATTTTACTGTGCAAAATAAGAAGAACGAAAGTAATTTGCAAATTACATTGTTATTTATTGGAATAATTATTAGCGCCATTTACTTTCGTACTTCTTATGTTGCACAGTAAAATATTCGTTGTCGAAGTAATCCAAAACAGGCGTATGTTCGTGGAATGGCCCATAATACATTATGCTTACGAATGCACTGACTATCGTTAAGAATGAAGAGTATATTATTTGCATATAAAGTATTGGAGAATGTTAAAATAGCAGTTTCATCAGTGACGTAGAATTTGGGAAGGGTCAACCATTCACTTTCCTCTGTCGTACGCCTCTGGTAGTAGCCAGAAACGTTTGTTTAACATAGTTTAGTAGATTGTACAATACCAGCACAACTTACCAAATTTCGTGTTGTTGAAACATGCCTGTCAGGAAATATTCAAAAAATAAATAAAATAAAAGTTTAACTTTGACACCCTGTATTTCGGTTATTATCAACTTTTGTACTATGGTAAGTTAGCTTAAATTGATCTATTTTAACCTCAGGAATCTAAAGTTAAGCTATGGCCCATTCTTTACCAAACACCCTGTATAGCCCCTCTGATCGTCTGTGGAGACTGAAACGTATGTAATGGAATGATTGATCATCTCTGAAACATAGATTGTACTTGGGACCATAATCCAAAGTAACTAGCATGGAGAAAAAGGTCCAGGAAGAAGAATATCTTATTGGCTTCATAACCTACGGAAATATTTAACTTCTCCAGTATCGGACATTTTAAGGCAGCAGTCAACAAAGTCAAAATAGCCATGATAGTGTCTAACATCCGTAACGGATGATTACCATAAGAACAAACTAGATCGATCTGTTAAAATTAAATGAGAATAAAAGTTAAACTGAGAAAAAATCATAAAACAGCTTGATGACGAAGCATTCCCAACCGAAAGTATACAACACACGAATCATAAGCATCTACAGAGGTTTTAAAACAAACAGCTTTTAATAGCAGATGGCGCTATTTAAATCAGTTTTGCAGTGGAACACTAATGGCTGTGTAAAGTTACCCTTCTTTAAAAAGTCAAGCGAGAGCTCCGCGATAGAATTAAAAAACATTTTGACCGAAATTGTGAAAATTGAAACATTGAGCCATCATCAAGTATCTAAAGAAGTGGAGACGTAAGTAGATTTACGAAGATATTGTTACGTTTTTACTTACTTATTTTTAACTTTATTTTAATTTAAAACACTCAATTTATATCAAAGTATTTATTTAATTTATTATGACAAACATAATGTATCTACAATTATTTTGTACAATTTATTTTTCGATATTACAATCCACGCACTACTTCATACCAAAATAATTAATGAGTCAGTTCCGGAATCGGACATCATTTACACCGCGTGTAGGCTCTATCGCCTAAAGGGAATAAGAGGATCGACATTCAAAGAGCAAACGATGGTCCGCGCCCACGCTACCGCCCAGACGAGCTTTTTTATTTGTCTTTTTTTGAAGTGAAAACTTCTTAAGGGACGTTGTGCGATTTTTGGATAGGGGAAAAAGCATTGAATTCGCGACCGTCATCGCTTATGCTATATATAATTTGTATGTATATATAAATTGTATATAATTATTTAAATTTAAAATAAATGTAAAAACCTATTTTAGGATGGGGAAAAAGGATTTATATCGCGACCGTCATCTCTTCGGCGAAATAAATTGTGTACGTATGTATATTATGTGTATGTATACATACATTGTATAGCAGTATTTAAATTTAAAATAAATGTAAGGCCTATCTTTGGATGGGGAAAAAGGATTTATTTCGCGACCGTCATCTCTTCGACGAAATAAATTTTGTACGTATATTTATTGAACTGAAAACTTCTTTAGGAACCTTGTGTACTTTTTGGATGGGAAAATGTATTAAATTGGCGACCGTCATCGCTTCGAAGAAATAATTTTTTGACGTGAAAACTTCTTGAGGGACGTTGTGCACTTATTGGATGGGGAAAATATTAAATTAGCGACCGTCATCGCTTCGACGAAATAAATTTTTGAATGAAAATTTCTTTAGGGACGTTGTGCACTTTTTGGATGGGAAAAAGTATTAAATTAGCGACCGTCATCGCTTCGACGAAATACATTTTTGAAGTAAAAACTTCTTTTGGGGACGTTGTGCACTTTTTAGTTGGGGAAAAAGTATTGAATTACCGACCGTCATCGCTTCCAAGAAATAAATTTTTGATGTGAAAATTTCTTGAGGGACGTTGTGCATTTTTTGGATGGGGGAAAAAGTATTAAATTAACGAACGTCACTTCGACCGTCATCGCTTCGACGAAATAAATTTTTGAAGTGAAAATTTCCTTAGGGACGTTGTGCACTTTTTAGATGGGGAAAAACTATTGAATTAGCGACTGTCATCGCTTCGGCGAAATAAATTTTTGAAGCGAAAACTTTTTTAGGGACGTTGTGCACTTTTTGGATAGGGAAAAATTATTAAATTAGCGACCGTCATCACTTCGACGAAATAAATTTTTGAAGTGAAAACTTCTTTAGGGACGTTGTGCACTTTTTGGATGGGAAAAAGTAATAAATTAGCGACCGTCATCTCTTAGACGAAATAAATATTTGAAGTGAAAACTTCTTTAGGGACTTTGTGCACTTTTTGGATGGAAAAAAGTATTAAATTAGCGATCGTTGTCGCGACCTTCATCGCTGCGATGAAATTGATTTTTGAAGTGAAAACTTCTTTAGGGCGTTGTGCACTTTTTGAATGGGAAAAAGTAATAAATTAGCGACCGTCATCGCTTCGACGAAATAAATATTTGAAGTAAAAACGTCTTGAGGGACGTTGTGCACTTTTTGGATGGGGAAAAAGTATTAAATTAGCGACCTTCATCGCTTCGCCGAAATAAATTATTAAAGTAAAAATTTCTTTAGGGACGTTGTGCACTTTTTGGATGAAAAAAGTATTAAAGTAGCGACCGTCATCACGACCATCAGCACTTCGACGAAATAAATATTTGAAGTGAAAACTTTTGGATGGACGTTGTGCACTTTTTGGATGGAGAAAAAGTATTAAATTAGCGACCGTCATCGCTTCGACGAAATAAATTTTTGAATTGAAAATTTCTTTAGGGACGTTGTGCACTTTTTGGATGGGAAAAAGTATTAAATTAGCGACCGTCATCGTGACTATCATCGCTTCGACGAAATAAATATTTGAAGTGAAAATTTCTTGAGGGACGTTGTTCACTTTTTGGATGGGAAAAAAGTATTAGGGAACGTCATCGCTTCTACGAAATTAATTTTTGAATTGAAAATTTCTTTAGGGACGTTGTGCAATTCTTGGATGGGGAAAAAGTATTGAATTTGCGACCGTCATCACTTCGCTGAAATAAATTGTGTACGTATATAAATTACGTGTATGTATACATAAATGGCATAGGGCATACGCATCGCGTATATGATATAGGTATAGCACTTCTTTTTGGATGGGAAAAAACATTGAGCTCGTAATTTATTTACTATAAGAAGTTTTCACTTCTGCCGGCACTCCCACGAGTGCCTTCAATTTTTTTTTTCTTTAGGTTCAGTACCAATAGACAGTCCTATGACAAAAGTATAAATCTTTGGAACTAACGGTCCCTTTCAGATCTTGGGATTTTTGGTAAGCGCGTGGAGATTAGCTGTGGCTAGATCCTCACCTAGGAATAGGCATCGTTTCGCAATGAAAGTAGGCAACCACAGAAAACTACTTTCCACCTATTCTGTGAGTCAGTTCCATACAAATCTCCTTTATATACATGCCGGCTCTGAATCGAGAAGCTTCCATTCTAGACCGAACAGCGTAGACTTCAAACCGGCTTCGCCATGTCTGCTAATAACTTATTATGCTTATGAAAAAAAAGTTGATTAATAGCAAGCTGAAAATTTGTTAATAGCTTAAGGGTGTCTAGTCGGACAAACTTTGATATATGTGAACACTGGAATAGGGGAAGTTTTAATTGTGGAACAGGTTAAAAATTTGGAACGGTCAGACCACGAAAACGGTACATTTATTTTGTCCGACAGAACAGACTTAAACTCTCCGAACAGAGATTAAACTCTCATGCAAAAATCAGACTGCTATTTATCACCAAATGGGCGTTTTAATGAGTGGAACATATAGAATATGTCAAATGACAGGAATTATGACAGGTGATTAATAGCAGTCTGATTTTTGCATGAGAGTTTAAGTCTGTTCTGTCTGACAAAATAAATGTACCGTTTTCGTAGTCTGACCGTTCCAAATTTTTACCCTGTTCCACAATTAAAACTGCCCCTGTTCCAGTGTTCCATATATCAAAGTTTATCCGACTAGACACCCTTAAGCTATTAACAAATTTTCAGCTGGCTATTAATCAACTTTTTTTTCATACGCGGGATCCAGACCTATTAGGGAATTGCTGGATTCTTTCATCGATGCGCCAGGCCAGACAGCAGATAGTCGAAAGATACTGGGGTGAGTCTTGTTGATTCGGTGCCTTATTACTAAACAGGTAGCGTAAGAATATACTGAATACCCTTGGCGATCAATGTCCTTCGTATTCGGCGGTGAAAAAAAAATAGTGTGAACTATTCTTTAGTGTGAACTTTCGTATACTCATTCAAAGAACTTTTAAATTTGAACTGCTTAAAACATAGTTCACACTTGTAAGGCATTTCTCCAGTGTGCACTCTCAAATGCGTTTTCAAATCACTTGTTTGAGTAAAGCCTTAAAACAAATTTCACACTTGTGAGGTTTTTCTCCCATGTATCTCATCAAATGTGTTTTCAAATGAGCTTTTCGAGAGAACGGCTTAAAACAAATTTCACACTTAGACGCTTCGCTAGTGTGAACTTTCGTATGCTCATCCAAAAAACTTTTAAATGTGAACTGCTTAAAATAAATTTCACACTTGTAAGGCGTGTCCCCAGTGTGCACTCTCTCAAATGTTTTTTCAAATCACTTGTTTTAGTAAAATTCTTAAAACAATAATGTCACACTTGTGAGGTTTTTCTCCCGTGTGTCTCATCAAAATGTATTTTCAAATGAGCTTTTCTAGCTTAACTGCTTAAAACAAATTTCACACTTAGACGCTTCTCTAGTATGAACTTTCGTATGCTCACCCAAAGAACTTTTAAATTTGAACTGCTTAACCCTTTTCTTCGCAAAGCAAAATAAAAATGTGAAAACTCCGTTTTTTTTCTATTAATGCCCTTCTAAAATTATTTAAAAATTTATGAAATAGATATTTCACCTTTAATTTATCGCTAAGTACCAACTTTAAATTTGTTACAAAGTTAAATAGGCAAGAATACAATACACCTTGTCATCACGATGACCCATGCATTTTCTAAGGTTTGAAACGATTGTTCAAAACAAAGTTCAAATTTCTTATATCTGAATTCATGAGAGTACTCGCGCGTCATAATGCCCCCTCTCCACCCATTAAATTTTAGGAAAATGAATTTTTCCAAAAATAAAAAAAAATGTTTGTAAAAAAATAGAATTATTTATTTATAAAATATAGTTACTATATTCTAAATAAAATCTTTATAATTTAAGTAACTCCTTATTGTGATAATAGGCATAAAAACAGTTTCTTTTGTCATATACAGACAAAGTCGTCTCCCTTCACGATAAAATTGCATAAAACTATTGAGAAGACAAAAAAATCAAAAATGTACATATGGAAAAAAAAAACTTTACTCACCGTATACTTGGCAATGTAAAAAATTTGTAACAAATGTTTGACAACGTTTTTTGATAGTTCAAGACACAAAAAAACAACTGAAACGTACATTCTATTTAATAGGATAATTGCACAATATAAGTCAGCACAATCGGTGACAGATGACATCAGTTAGAAGTTATCATAAATCGTTAATAAGCCAACTATTGCCATTTAGAGACAGTTTTATATCATCAGTACAAAATGTGACTAACAAAATGAGCCTAAAGTGACCTAGAACTCGCCTAGGACCTAAAATGAAAATGTTACAAATTTGCTACATTGTCGACAAAAGGCTCAAAACATATGTCACACTTGAAAGGCCTTTCCCTAGTGTGCACTCTCACTTCTTTTTTAAATCACTTGTTTTAGTAAAATTCTTAAAACAAATTTCACACTTGTGAGGTTTTCCTCCCGTGTGTCTCATCAAAATGTATTTTAAAATGAGCTTTTCGAGATAACTGCTTAAAACAAATTTCACACTTAGACGCTTCTTTAGTGTGAACTTTCGTATGCTCATCCAAAGAACTTTTAAATTTGAACTGCTTTAACTCTTTTCTTAACAAACCAAAATAAAAATGTGAAAACTCTGTTTTCTTTCTATTAATGCCCTTCTAAAATTATTTAAAATTTTATGAAATAGATATTTCACCTTTAATTTGTTACAAAGTTAAATAGGCAAGAATACAATACTTGTTTTCACGATGATCCATGCATTTTCTAAGGTTTGAAACGATTGTTTAAAACAAAGTTCAAATGTCTTATATCTGAGTTTATGGGAGTACTCTCGAGGCATAATGTCCCCTCTCACCCATTAAATTTTAGAAAAATGAATTTTTCCAAAAATAAAAAAAATGTATGTAAATTTAAAATAGATTTATTTATTTATAAAATATGTTATTATATTCTAAATAAAATCATTATAATTTAAGTAACTTTTTATTTGTAATGATAGGGATAAAAACAGTTTCTTTTGTCATACAGACAAAAGTCGCCTCCCTTCACGCTTCATGCACTGAAAGTAGTGCCTGACTTACAAAGCATAGAAATAATTGTGTCTATCCTTTTTTTTTAACATATTTATCTGCAAAACGGTAAAAATTGCATAAAAATATTGCAGAGTTAAAAAAAATCAAAAATCTACATTTGGAAAAAACTTTACTCACCGTATACTTGGCAATGTAACAAATTTGTAACAAATGTTCGACAACGTTTTTTGATAGTTCAAGACACAAAAAAAACAACTGAAACATACACTCTATTTAATAGGATAGGTATTTCTTATAAAAAATTTAAAAATTGTAAAAAAAGTCGAGAACCTTCTCAAAAATGCAATCGGTGACAGATGACATCAGTTAGAAGTTATCATAAATCGTTAATAAGCCAACTATTGCCATTTAGGGACAGTTTTATATCATCAGTACAAAATGTGACTAACAAAATGAGCCTAAAGCGACCTAGAACTCGCCTATGACTTAAAATGAAAATGTTACAAATTTGCTACATTGTCAAGAAAAGGCTTAAAACATATGTCTTACTTGAAAGGCGTCTCCTCAGTGTGCACTCTCTCAAATGTTCTTTCAAATCACTTGTTACAGTAAAATTCTTAAAACAAATGTCTGTGAGGTTTTTCTCCCGTGTGCCTCATCAATACGTATTTTCAAATTAGCTTTTCTAGATAACTGCATAAAACAAATTTCACACTTAGACGCTTCTCTAGTGTGAACTTTCGTATGCTCATCCAAAGAACTTTTAAATTTGAACTGCTTAACTCTTTTCTTAACAAATCAAAATAAAAATGTGAAAACTCTGTTTTCTTTCTATTAATGCCCTTCTAGAATGATTTAAAAATTTATGAAATAGATATTTCACCTTCAATTTATCGCTAAGTACCAACTTTAAATTTGTTACAAAGTTACATAGGCTAGAATACAATACACCTTGTTTTCACGATGATCCATGCATTTTCTAAGGTTTGAAACGATTGTTCAAATCAAAGTTCAAATGTCTTATATCTGAGTTCATGGGAGTACTCTCGCGGCATAATGTCCCCTCTCCACCCACTAGCCCTTAACTTGGCAAAACAAGAAATACGCAAAATAAAAATTATTTCTGACATTA
This sequence comes from Diabrotica virgifera virgifera, assembly GCF_917563875.1. NCBI lineage: Eukaryota > Metazoa > Arthropoda > Insecta > Coleoptera > Chrysomelidae > Diabrotica > Diabrotica virgifera. Next base: position 254,211,119 of record NC_065443.1, read on the forward strand.
TTTGTTGAAGTGGGTCGTCAATTAATACATTTTCACTAATAAACTTTTTTTAACAAATTTTGACTTTGATTTGTAAGTGTGTATCTGAATGCACAACGCCAAGAAACCATAAAACAATATGTGTGTATTACAATACACATTACCAATTTGAGTACCTACTTGTTTTCTAAATTAAAATTAGGTGGAAAAATGAAAGAACACCCAGGGTTGTACTGATTTATTTTACTAACAAAAATATTACAATGATTACTTGATATAATCTACTATTACATACGATTGGCTCCGTGCGTCTCCCCTCTACTTACAGTCACATGACATGACACATGAGACGCTGTCAGATTTTGTCAGGACGTTTTAACATAGCCTTATGGGATTATTTTGTTAAACTTGAATATTTTATTTTGTAGTGATAATAACCGCATACAATTGTTAGAATTCATTAGTTATTAATTTATACTGTAATTTATAGTGCAACAAAAATATTTTCTTTTTCGTTAATAAAGATTATTGACATAAACTGCGATAGTGAGGTTATGTATACAAAATCAAACTGATAATCAATATTGGAAATAGAAGAATTTATATCAGAGTGCGTTTTTATTTTCTGTTTATATTAATACATAATATCACTAGCGGGACACGACATTTTTTTTAAATGTCTCATTTAAACATACACAAATTTGTGTGCTACTTAAGCGCCCTGATAAAATTTCAAAAAACCACCACCATGAGCAGGTCGGTCGATTTTGCTTTGACACTTTGTTAACGCTCAGAGCGAATACTTTGTATCTATTTGATGGGCAACTTCATTTTCAAAACTGCATTGCTTAAAAAACGTTGCGTATGTATGCGTAAAATAATGTAACAATAACACATTTTTACATTATATTAGACGACAAGATGGGGCCGCTGACATATTGGGGCCCCCCTCAAGCTTCACGCTGCGGGGGCCTCTGTTACGCCCCTGTGATTCAATTAAGTGCCATTGATTTCAAGGAAAATCAGTTTTTTATCTGTGAAATTGTCCTCTACCAATTATTGGAATATTATGTCGAAGGCCGGTATGATCAACCAAAAAGAATATGAATCTGGTGACTTTTCTACGGTTTGTTTTTAAACCAAGAGGAGTAAACTAAAAAGACAGATTCACACCCAAAAAGTAATTAAAAAAATCATTGGCCTTTCACGGTAATCCATACATATTATATTATGCTAATATGTATTTCACTTAAGAGTAGGTACTAAAAACAACTGTTTTTTTTTATATAAAAGTAGACTAAAAATCTAAAAATTAAAGGAATAACGCAGAAAACACAAAAAATCGCCGTTATAACTTAATTAACCTATGTAATGCCAGAAGTGTCAAAATTTCATAAATGTCAAAATTCCATAACAGTGGAGTAAACTGTAAACTTGCCTGAGGTTGGACCAATTACAAACAAGCATTTCGGCACGGTAAATTTGAATTACTCCTCTTGGTTTAAAAACAGACCATAGTAACATTAAATGATGTGAATCTGTCTGAGTTTACTCCTCCTAGTTTAAAAACAAGGTATAGATATATTACAGGCTTGTTGTAATAAATATATCTGTCTAGCTAGAGCAGATTATAGTTTATAGCAGAAGCTTAAGAGATCTTCTTCTTTGGGTTCCTCTTCAAGGCATTTGTTTATAGCTGTTCTGAACAGTTTGTTTGTGGAGCAACCAAACTCTGTTCTACTACTTCACATATACAGAGAGCAACTATTCTCTACCTATATGCATTTTATATACTAGTCACATTTACTGTTCTATCCCGGGATGTATCTGTTTCAGACTCCTCTTGGGATCCACTTTTTAACTGGTACAATCAAGGCACCAGCAAATCTTTCATGGTTATTAACTGTAGCTGAGATCATAGCTGAGATCCACCTCATATAGCCTTATCAAGATGTGGAAATATGCTCCTGTTGCTTTCTGAATATCCCATCTTGGTCTGGGAATGGCCCAGCTATGGGTATTTATATTCCTATTTAATACAAAATAGGGCAGTGTTAACTTTCTGAAAGTTTCTGAGAACTTGTCGGGTTATATTGTGTGAAGTTTGGAGTATCTTGTTTAACAAAGCACAGGTCAGAGTTGTACCTCTATCTCATGTATTCATTGTATAGGAAATTAGCAGATTGATACCTAAGTCATGGAATAATATTCCTTTATCTGGATATAGTATCGGTAATGACACTGATCCATTCAATCTATAGATAAGTGCTAAGGACAGCGATGCAATAAACCCAAAATATTTAATTTTAGACTTTTCCTGGTATCTTTTAGCATTATTCAAAAGCTATATGGCTCTGTTTTCTTCTAATATAGTTTGCTAATTTTTGTTAAAATTATGAAAATGAATGGGCCAATATGAGATATTTGTCTCATGCGCTACTCTTTTATACAGTCATTGAAAAATTGTTAAAATGTAAACATGGTAGCTGTGTCAGTTGGAACCTGAGTGATAACAGTGTAAACATGGGCGCCATGTCAGTGGACTTGAAAGTGTTAATTTTGACAACTATATGAAATTTGCACAATTCTGATCCTGTTTATGGGCCAAACCATTCAACTGTATTGCTGCTTATAGAACAAAAAGTATTTTTATTGTATACAAGTGAGTACAGCTTAAATACTAAAAATGTTAATTTAAATTGTTTGGGGAGTTGTGCAAATTTCACATTCTATTTTGTTGTATACAAGTGGAGATATGCACAGTTGGTTTTTTGTCTTCTTTCTTGTAAAATCGGGAATTTTGGACATGCATTTTTCACAGTAAGCTGAAGATATATGAAAAATATCAAAATCCTATCTTTATTTAAAAATCACAAAAACTCAACAATAATATTAGCCTTATATTTAACACTAACACTCTTTTTTGCTGCAAAATCTGTAACTTCGACCTGCTTACAATGATCTTCCCTATCTTCAATATTTATCTGATAATCTACATTCGGAAAACTCTTCTTGCTACCAAAATTCGCCTTTTTACTTCTAGTAAATATTAATAAAACGTTTAAAGTCTTTATCACATTAAAAATTTTTGGAAATATGTTGGAGGAATGTTGGTAGTAGCTTAAAGTGTTAATATCTTGCTTGGCTATCCAGTAGTAACTTGAAATATTATCAAAAACAACTAAATTTATATTGTCTTTTGCTAGAATAAGTCGTTCTAGGTTTATGATTGTTATATCTAAATCTTCCGCACTGTAACAGTTGAATATTGTCAAATTCTTCAGTGACATTTCCAGTATACTTTTAGATGAATCTAAAATTTTGTTTGTTTTTAAATGTGTTTCTATAACTTTAATAATTTTCAAGATATTTATCTGATGTTCAGTGAGTATGAGAACAGCTCCCGATGATTTCCATTCTGGGTTGTACTTGTTAGGTAAAATGCACTTCACAATAAAGTCTATCAGCAGATCATTCTTGTCCCTTTGGTCTCCTGTAATTTCTATAACTTGGTTGGGAAGAGGGCCCCCATCGGCGAAAAAATGAGGATTTATTCCTTCAAGACATGTTTTGCGGTTGAGTCTCTTAAACAGTTGAATTCCAGATTCAATGTGACTATTATTCATCATTTAATTTATACTTAAAGAATTTGATTCGAACATATAGCAAGTTTATAGTTTTATACCCGCTTTAATGTTTACAAAATGTCAATTTTATAGGTTATGTATATTAAAACCATTAAACTTTTTAAGATACAAGACAAAATAGACACCAAATCAAATCTTTACTTTTTATTTTTAATAGATATTTATTTATATTTTTGGACCGGTATATCAATTAACTTTTAGAATTTAGTATTTCGAATTTACAATTTAAAAATTTATACTTGCGCCATCTTATGACGAATGAATAAAGTTGTAAGATTCGGAATTTGGAAGTGGCTACCCAACCATTTCCCGTTTGTTAAACTTGTAAAACAATTTTTCTAAAAGTTGGTTTAATTTTTGACTGAACATAATATACTAATTAAAAGGACGTTCAAACTGTGATTTCAAAGCTGATAAGAGAAGAATGTTTCAAAAATAGCTTACTAGACATCGAATTTATTATACTAATGTACGAACTTTGTTATTTTACTACTGATGTCTACGAATAATGAGACAAACAAGATAATTGGTATGTATTTTAAAAAACTGTTTCTTCTAGTCCTTAGCTTGCCTCAAAATATTCTTATTTCCTGTCGAGGGTGCATCTTTTCTACTTCTCCATTTTCTCACTTCAGTGTCTTTCTTTTTGTGACTGTTTCTGTATGTCTCGTACTTTTGATTTGTTTTTTGACCAGTAAGTAGTTTTTTCTTTTTTTTTTTTCGTATAAATATACCCAGCATCGATCGCTTCCAATATTTCTTGCTTGTTCTTCCAATTACATATACCTATATGATCATTTCTTTAGGTATTCATTAGGTATTGTCGCCGTGATCGACTATATCATCAGCAAATCTTACGTTACTTAGTCGTTCTTTGTTTATTCCAATCACTATGTCAGCCTAATGGAGCTCCTAAAATATTCCTTCCAAGACTAGATTGGTCAATTTCGGTCTGATTTTTCTTCCTGTTTTATTTTTCTTTCAACGTTTTCGTGTTAAGTTATGGATGTTAATTTCGCATATATTTTTTTATTTTAAATATATACCTAATATTTATATCATATTTTGGATAAATGGTAGCGTTATTAAAGTCTGTGGGTTCCCAGGATTCAATAGAAGCTAACTCCTTTTGGAAATGAAGGCTAGACTCTTTTCTAGTGGAATAGTAATATTTAAATTTCTAAAGTTTTAGAAACGTCTTCTTCTTTAAGTGGTGTCTCTTTACTCTATCTACCACTGCTTTGAAGAGTTCTATAGAACTGCATTTAAACCAGTCCCTTATATTCTTCAACAAGGACACTCCTTCCTAGACTCCTTTTCTCTCTTATCTTTGCCTGTATTATCAGTTTTAGCAGTTCATATCGCTGCCCCTTCATTACGATTCCCAGATATTGTAACTTTACTATTTTTATTGTCTTTATTATTTCGTATTCTTAGTCCATTCTCACAATTCTTTCGTGTTCGTTTTTTTCTGTCTCCATGCTATTCAAAGCATCCTCCTGTAACACCACATTTCAAAGGATTGTAGCTTATTTATGTGTTCTTGCTTCAATGTCCATATTGCAGTATCGAAAACACGTAGCATCTCAAAGCTGTTACTCTTAGTTCTAATCTAAGATCTTTATTGCAGAGAATTGTTTTAATTTTTACAAACGCATTTCTTGCTACTTAGTTCTACTTTATTTCTGATGTTTGATCATTATTGTTTGAAATCCAGGTTCCTAGGTATTTGTCTTTATCAACCCTTTCTATCGGTACATTTTTCAAATGTATGTTTGTTTGTATATTTGTTTTCTTTGTTATTATCATGTATTTGGTCTTTTTTATATTCGTTTTTAGTCTAGAAAAACACACTTTGGTACAAAACCCTGCAGTCTGGATTGTGTTTCCTGCGATCCATCGCTCTCGTGGGCGAATGTCCACTACCAATAAGGTTTAATAATTTTTTTCTGACACGGTCCATATTTCTGCACGGCTATTGGTCGTATGATTTTATATACATATTTTGAACTCTACTTTCCTCTGTATGTCTTTGGACCCAAACATCTGCAACAGAGAGAAGTTTACTCTGTTAGTAAGCATTATCCTTCTCCGTATTTCGTTCTCCCCGATGTTGTCCTGTCCTTAGTTATCTGTACTCCTAGGTATTAACTGTTTGACAACTTCAATGTTTGCGTCTTATATTGTCAAAGGCTTTTTATTTGCATTAAGGCTTTAGTTTTATCCACGTTGACTGCTAGACCTATTTCTTTCGTTACGTTACGTTAAATTACGTTTAAGTTCTGTGATGCTCCTTACGGTTCGGCCCATCAAGTTTGCATCGGTTGTGTACATCACAATCTGTTTATGACTTGATTAAACAATATATTTTATGATTTATAAACATTTTCCTTACATATTCCATACATATCTCCGTTTTAGCCCTTTTTTAGTTATCTGGGAGGTTGTGAGTTAGTTTTAGACTCGTACTTGTAAAGTATCAGTCAAAGTTGATTGCATTTAATGGTGCGGTGACTCCATTGTCTTTTTTAATTCTAGACCAATTATCTCTATAACACTTCTGCGTAGCTCTAATCAAAACGAGACTAATTTCTAGTTATTGGACTTCTAGCCAAACTCGCGCAATAGGTACAATGTCATACACTTTTTAAGATCTATTAATGCTACATGTGTTTCTCTATTCCGCTATACCTCTTATTTTTTCAACGAAATTTTAGTGTAAAAATATCTGTAATAGACCTCTCTGCGCGAAATCCTGTTTGTGCTTCCGGTTGTTTATTTATAGTATCTTTCTCGATAAATTCCGTCAAAATTCTTCGTAGTGTTGAGTTTACCGTTATGCCCTGTAGTTCTTTGGATCGGCTTTTGTACCTTTTTCATCATCATCATCATCAGTGGCACAGTGGCGTTACAGCTCGTTATCAAAGCCTTCTTCAGCCTTCTTCAGAACAATCCTCCTTTCGCCCCTGTCTCTGGCAGCTCTTTTCCATGGTCTAGTTCTAATAGATTTTAAATCATTTTCTAAGTTGTCTTCCCAAGTAGCACCGAACGGGTTTATTAAGTCTTTTAAGGATGCTTTAAAACTGTAAAATAAAACTAAAATTAAAACCATTTGGTTTTTAAGTAAACCTTAAGGTTGCAATAAAACCGCTTTCAGCATAAAAGGGCCCACTCTGAAAGAGGTCAATAAAACCAAAAATAAAAACCTTATAACTTAAAACTTTGTTTTCTTAAGCAACTGGTTTTAAAGCTGCTGTGAAGGTGCTTTTAAAACCATGTTAAAAGACACTTTAAGTGCAGACAGTTTTATAGCAAACTTAAAAAGGTTTCGTAAATGGAGACTTTTAAAGACGATTTACCATATTAAATTATTCTTTAAACCCATATACTCCATATAGGCCAACAAATTTTTACATGAGTTATGATAGGTACATACGCATTTGTAATCATAAAATAATAAAAAGTACTTGGTTATTTCGGACTGTCAAGGTAGAAAAACACTTGCGCACCCAACTTTATTGATAATGTTAACAAAAAGAGGTCTAAGTAACTCACTCGCCCTAAAATATCTGACTTTTGGCGATTAAAGAATAAAAATAATAAAAAAATTTAAATCCGAAAAATACTAATTTGAACGAAAATTAATTTTATCTACAATTTTAATGTTTAAATGTTAAAATAAATCGAATTTATGTCTTTAGTCGCTTATTTATAATTTTTATGTAAGCCTTATATTGTAATCTATCATGGATTTCAGCATCTCCAGAAAGCAATATGGCCGAAATACAAATAAAACTATTTGGTCTATCGACAGAGAATTGATAAGATCAAATGGTTTTATCTTATACCTTGCCAAGAGCATATATCCAGGGAAGCATATATCCAAGGAATTAAAACCGTTTAGTTTTAATGCTGCTGTCAATAATGCCACTCGGTTTTAATGTGAATCTAATTTAAAATCGAGGCGTCGCGCGTCGTAGTGCTGTGTGTGTTGTATTTTTCTTTTAAAATGACCAGTTCGTTTATATTTTAAGTACTTGCGACATATTTCTTCCATACTAACTGTAATTCCACTTTTTACAACACACTACACCACTGTTTCGCTCTAAAACAAATGGCCGACCATTTTGGACATGAAAGAAGAGGGGATGGGTTTAGTTTTAGTGTTTCTAATAAGAAGCATAGTTTAGTCTATACGATAACCAAATTGATTCAGTTAAGAGCGTTTGGTTTTAATATAGGCTACTAATTGCTTTTAAGAAAGCAACTTTAAAGACAACTACAAAAATAGTTTTAAGGCATATGTTTTACTGACATAATAGTCTTGAGATCAAGTAGTTTTAATAATAGGTTTTATTAGTCATATTAGGAGAATCTTTAAAACTGCTTTAAAACTAAAAGGTAACAAACAAGAATCTAATAAAACCAAACAGTCCGGAAGTTCTTTATAAAACTGATTAGTTTTAAAGTGAACTGAGAATAAACCATTTTAAAACTACAATAAGACAAATTATCTATTAAGATTAATTAGTCTTATTTGATACTCTTATTAGATACTTTAAAACTAGTGACAAATGCTTAACAGTTTTAAAGTTCTGGCAGTATATCTACAAGGTAACTTTAAAACCATTATCTTCTTATTTACCACAATAAAACCTTTATAAACCTAAAATAAAACTAAAATGTTTTTATTGTGCTACTTGGGTTGGTACGTAAGTCTCGGTCTTCTCTTGCTAGTTGTCCTATCGGCCCTCTTCGGTCAAAAACTTTTCTGACTACGGCATCTTCCTCTCTCCTGATTACATGACCTATCCATCCAAGGCGGGCTACCTTAATGAATTTTACAACGTCAGGTTCTCCAAAACTTCTATACAGCTCAAAGTTGCAACGCCTGCGCCACAAACCTTGTTCTCTTATGCCTCCATATATTCGTCTTAGGATTTTTCGCTCAAAAGGTTTGAGCAGTTTTTGGTCATTCTGTGTAAGTGACCAAGTTTCTGAACCATATGTTAGCACTGGTCTTATTAGTGTTTTGTAGTCAATTTAATTTTTCTAGGTATTTTTGAGGCAATCTGCCTTCTTAAGCCGTAGTAACACTTATTGGCGAGCACTATTCTTCTTTTAATTTCTTCACTGACATTGTTATCTTTAGTTTGCAGCGAGCCTAAGTATATGAAGGTGTCGACACCTTCCAATTCTAGGTCGTCAATTATTATTCTTGTAGGTGTCGGGTTGCTTGACCTAGTGCCACATATATTTGGTCTTTTCAACATTTATATTTAGTCCCATTCTCTGTGCAGATGCTCTTAACGACCGAAAAGATGCTCTTACGTACCTTTCTTATGCATAGGCGAAATCTAAGACTCTCCATTCTCCTAGAACACTCTCTCCGTTTAGGCATCTTTCGAAGTTCTTTTGAGTATTTCTAGTAATTTTACTGAGCCAAACCGTACTAATTCTGAATTTATTACCCATCAATTTGTTCGATATGCTATTTATTCGCACTTTGTTTTTATCATTTGTCCTTAATGCTTTTTAGGGTCTTCCAGGCTTCAAAGCTTTTATAGTACCTACCTCCAATGTGGTTATCTATGTACGTAGTTGCATTTATTTTTCAGGGCACGGTTCTTCTTCTTTTCAATTTCTTGTACTCTTCTACATTACCATAGAAGATTAAGGTTTATAAAATCGTAATTAGAACCAAATTAAAATTTCTAAGGAAGATTTTTGGGCGCATCAGCGAAAATAGTATATGAAAATTTAGATAATAAACATGAACTGCACCAATTATTGTTTGAAGAACCACCTATCTTAGACTTTTAGACTCCGGAGACTGAGGTACAGGAAATAAGTATCCGGAATGGGGATAGACATAGAAGACGGTGGGTGGTAAACGTCTAACAACTTTGTTTTTCGCAGATGATCAGGTACCTAGTCGTAGCGAATGATAAGGAAGACGTGGACTATTTATGTTTAGAAAACTAAAGAAAGAATTACCTATTATAAAAAATGGGGCCTCAATATAAATATGTCAAAGACAGAGTATTTTAAAATAGGGGATGATCAAGAAGATCCAGAGTTGTAATTAGAATCACAAAAACATGTAAAGAATGTAAATATCTCGGATTTAAAGAAGGCACTACCAAGAGACATCGAAAACAGAACGCAGCAGGGAATAAAGCGGTAAACATTCTAAGCTCTCTACTATGGTCTACACCAGGGGTCGGCAACATGCGGCCCACGGGCCGCATGCGACCCTTTGAAACTTTTTGCGCGGCCCGTCAATGCACTAATGTAATTTTAGGAAAAATCAACAAACCTATGAAAAATAATAAATTAAAGACAGAAAGACAACAGACGCTTAAGGACAACAGTTGCATGGACCGAAATTCACTAAAATATAAGGAACTTAATAAGGCAATAAAAAAAAAGGATAAGACAAGACATCAGGGACTAAAATACCGAACAAATCGAAAATATTATATGGAAAATCAAGAGTAAAGTGTTAAAACTCTAAATAGAAAAGACCGACAACAAATACACCTGATAACAGATATAAATGGAATCACTATAAATGACAAAAATAATTTAATAAATATTATTGAATATTACTATTGATACAGAATAAAACTCGTTTAACATGGAAGAACCAGAAAACCGCGGTATGGAAATATTAAAATGGAACTGGCCATGACAAAGCAATGAAATGTGGACAGACCACAGAGCTCAGTCATACTAAAGCAAAACCACAAAAACGATGGCTAGACGAAGTCAAAGCAAAAATGGGTAGATACTGGCACTAAATAGCACAAAACAGAGAGAAGTGAAGAACTCATGGGGAACAAGAATAGAAGTACATAGTAGAAATGGATTATCTAAGGAGAGCGTGTGGTATATCCAAAAAACATCACATCAGGAATGAAGATATTAGTAGGACAAATACAGTATATTCAGAGCTCAGTCATACTAAAGCAAAACCACAAAAACGATGGCTAGACGAAGTCAAAGCAAAAATGGGTAGATACTGGCACTAAATAGCACAAAACAGAGAGAAGTGAAGAACTCATGGGGAACAAGAATAGAAGTACATAGTAGAAATGGATTATCTAAGGAGAGCGTGTGGTATATCCAAAAAACATCACATCAGGAATGAAGATATTAGTAGGACAAATACAGTATATTCCAGTTTAGATATAATTGAAACGAGACAACTAGTGTGGTATGGTCACGTGAAACGAATGAATGAAGATAGATGGTCAAAGAAAGCTTTAAATTACATACCAAAATAAAGAAGAAGGGGATGACCTTCAGTTGCCTGGGAAGAAAATGTACGGCACATAATGAGAGATAGAGCCATCAAAGAAGACGAATGGATGGACAGAAAACGATGGCGGTCGAAATACGAGAAGCGGCAGAGGCTGTAGGAACCTCGCTTATAGATAGACTTTGATGGACTGATCATGCAGTGAGGATGGATGATGACAGACTGCCGAAAAGAGCTCTAGATGGTAAATACATGACAGGAAAACAGAATATACAGAACGTTAGAGGCAGGCGACGTAGGAACGCAAATAAACATAAATAAGCAAAATTATTGGCTAATACTCGTAAAGTGAATGTGAATTTAATTGGAAATATATAAGGGTCATTCCATTTCAAATCACTCGATTTTGGAGCAAAAAAAAATTTGGACCTCCGATTTGTCTGAAAATTGGTATATAGCTTCTACGGGACGTAAAAATAAGATATTTAAGGTCAAAAAATCTTCTTCTTTTTTTCTCAAAATGTTATGTTATACGATTTTCCAGTGATTTGGTGTTTATTTATACAAATTTGCATTTTCTATCGTAAAGTATCAATGGAAAACTTAATATTTTAATAGAAGGGACTCAAAAATGTCATCAAAAAACATGTCAAGTTACTTTGATTCAAAACAAGCTTTTAATCAAATTTTATAGTGTAGAAAACGTTAAAATACCGTTTTTTACGTTTATCTCCATTCCCAAAATACATCATAATCGATTTGGCTGAAAATTTGCCCACAGATAGACAAAACATAGGACTTTAAGTGGTGAGGATTTGAATTATATTACAATACCAAAAAAGTTACATGCAATATTATCGTCAAAAATATAGGCGTCTACTGTAAATAAAATTAACTCGAAAATATCGACCTCACGACAAAAATTGTTAAAAAGAAATTGTAATAATTGTAAATACGATTTATTTGGAACAATTTCAGTTCCTACCATTTTTGTCGAAAAGTTAAGAATGGCGGAGATATGGAGCAAAACAGGTTCTCCTTTAAAATCAAGATGGCGGCTAACGTAACGGAGGAATTCATTTGTGATTTTAACTTTAGGCGACTATTGACTCCCCTAAAGATCAGAAAAATAAAATTTTGGGCAGCTCGGCATTCAAGGTCAAATGCTATCCCGACTGGACTTATATATACTTTTGAGTCTGATATTACTGCATGTAACTTTTTTGGTATTGTAATATAATTCAAATCCTTCTAACCACTTAAAGTCCTATCTTTTGGCTATCTGTGGGCAAATTTTCAGCCAAATCGATGATGATGTGTTTTGGGAATGGAGGAAAATGTAAAAAACGGTATTTTAACGTTTTTTACACTATAAAATTTGATCAAAAACTTGTTTTGATTCAAAATAACTTGTTATAATGCCATATAATGACATTTTTGAGTCCTTTCTATTAAAATATTATGTTTTTCATTGATACTTTACGACAGAACATGCAAATTTGTTTAAATAAACACCAAATCACTGTAAACTCGCATAAAATAACATTTTGAGAAAAAAATAAGAAGATTTTTTGACCTTAAATAACTTATTTTTACGTCCCGCAGAAGCTATACACCAATTTTCAGACAAATCGGAGATCCAAAATTTTTTGCCCGAGTGATATGACATGGAATGTACCATAAAATGATGAAGGGTCATCATTTCATACATTTCTGGGCAACTATATACACCGGTGTTTCGGCCTAATTGGACCTCATCAGTATAGTGTAGCAAGTTAAAAAAGTTGTATGTTAACTTGTAAAAGGATCACTACAGGAGCAAGAGAAATTGGGGAGAAAATTACAGGAGGCCAAGGCTTAATTTCGCCACTGGAAAAGTAGATAATTTTATTTCTCTTTATAACAACGAGTAACTACAAGCTTCGTTATAGAGGTTCTGTTGTAATTTGTAGATTTTAAATGTCTCCAGTATGTAGTACAAAAATATCAACTCTTTATTGATTTGCAGCGGTTATTCTATCCTACTGCATGGATTTTAATGAAATTTTGGAAATAGCCTCTACTTATCTCCTAATTCAAAACCTACTCTGTATACCATGGTGCTTTTACCTTGGGGCGGTTCCCACTCCTTCTCGGGGGTGGAATATTTTTTGGTTAAAATAACTATGACTATGGAATTGGCTAGAGAACCTAATTCTCAGCAAAAACTGTTCTATAATTTTTTTTAAACTCAATACTTTTGAGTTATTCGTGGTTGAAAATTGGGCATTTTCATTGAAACAACACCTTTTCGAACGGTTTTTTTGCATCTAAAAACTATGCATCTAACTAAAAAAAAAACTATATAAAACATTTTTGTAGCTTATAAAACAATAAAGAGATATCGTCGGTATACTACCAAAACCAGGTAAATGTCGAAATACCGAAATCGAGAAAAAACGTTTTTAAAGTTTAGTGCTTTATTTTGAATTAAGCGGACCAGTTGGGTTTGATATTCGATATGCTAGTGAAAGATGCATATATCAGAAATAATATTCTATCATTAGTTTGAAAAAGTTAAGAGACCTAGCTGATTAAACCTAAATTTAAGATACAGGTGGAATCACTTACCTGGCTTTACCTGTAAATCAAAATAAATAGCACTGTATTAAAGACACTTATCACCTTTTTACTGAATATGGTAGATATACAGCAGTAGAAATATATTGTTGTCCGGCAAATATAAATGTGCGCTTAGTTGGTTTTACATACAACAACCTGAACTTTGATTTTATGAAAGTAAGTAGCGATATATTGTTTTATTTGAAAATGAATAGTAATTTTTCCCGAGTGTCACTTTGACAGTGGTATTTCAAAGTGTCACGAGGGCAAAAATTCTATAATAACTTTAGAGATCGAGTGCAATTTGTTGCGATTATTTCATGAATAAAACTGTTCAAAACCAAAATTTTATTGTAATTTATTTATGTAAGTACAAATTACTGCAATTAAACACACAGTTGTTATAAATATTAATTTGACGGTTGAAAGTCATCACTTTTATAATTTTTCAAATATTAATTATCATTAATGTCACTGAATGTATTTTTTCGTAGCAACGAAGGGCATCTGACGTAATATACTTGACGACGGAAAATTATCAATTTAATTTAGATTTATGTAGCTTTCTATTGGTCAGAATCTCCTATGAATGAAATAATCAGTAGTAATTGCACAAGAGCTCTAAAATTCTATATTAATTTTAGAGATCGAGTGCAATTTGTTGCGATTATTTCATGAATAAAACTGTTCAAAACCAAAATTTTATTGTAATTTATTTATGTAAGTGTACACATTAGTACAATTAAACACACAGTTGTTATAAATATTTCACGGTTGAAAGTCATCACTTTTATAATTTTTAAAACATTAATTGTCATTAATGTCACTGAATGTATTTTTTCGTAGCAACGAAGGGCATCTGACGTAATATACTTGACGACGGGAAATTATCAAAAATTATCGATTTAATTTAGATTTCTGTAGCTTTCTATTGGGCAGAATCTCCTATGAATGAAATAATCTGCTGAATGGCAAGTCAAATCATTTATTGAGTTTTACCTGTATGTAGAGCGTAAAAAGCTGAGAATTTTGGTGTGCTTAACTCAATATTTTAAAATTTGTCATTTATCTGGTTTTCGCAGTATACCGACGATATGGTGTAGGTGAAAACAGTCTCTTTTTTTGGTGCATGCTCAAATCGGTGTATTCAACTTGAAGTAACAGAGAAACGGTCTATTTTAGGTGTGTAATGCTACCAATACCTTTTGTAGTACTTGAAAAGACGTTTAAAATGAGCCACATTAAATTTCGATTATATTCAAACTAAGCAAGATATGCTGCAAAAAATATTGATGACTAATGTACTTTAAGAAAAAATGAGAAGTATATTTAACCCCTCATTAGTAATGAAAAACACATTTTCCCACCCCCTTGACGGGGTGGGAACCGCCCCCAAGATAAAAAGCGCCATAGTATATAGGGTAGACTTTGTTTCTTGAAATATTCCCACTTACTGAGAAATATCAAGTAAATCGATGTAGTAGGATGGAATTCGGAGCAAATACCTTTATTGACTGCCCTAGAAGGGGTTGAACATTAAAGGGCTGGATAATTCCACCTAGACTGTTTATTATACCATCATTTTTTCATATTCGTTATAACTTCTTTCTCCTTTAGGAATTTACAGTTAGGTCTTGTTAGCACGAGAATTAAAAAACTGTTAAAAAGTTAGTTATTCTTTTTCTCATGATCATCTTTCAGTGCGTCACAGTTTTTCGATTTCTTTCTAACGCATTAAATTGTATGTGACAGGAAAAAACGCACGTCGGTGATTACATTTCGTCGGTGACATTAATTTATAACATTTATTCTAGTTGTCGATAGATGGCGCCATAATAAAACAAATATTTTTTTTAATTAGATAATAATATTACAAATATAATCCGTATAATTTATAAGACTATACAAATCAAAGAAAATACCATTTTATAAATGCAAGAAACACTTTTGATTTGTTTTTATTCCAAATTGAAAATAAAATGACAACTGTCAGATTTAACTAAAATGTCATGTTAGAATAAATGTCATAAATGTGTATTATCACGGACTTACCCTTTTTCCTATCATTTGTTACGCACTGAAAAATGCTCATGAAAAGGACAATAACTGAGTTAAAAAACACTCGATAGTTTCGGGAGTGTGCTCTTTAATTGTTTTATTCCAAGAAATGCACTCATTGAATCCATAGTCACAGCAAACGGTATTGAAAATTTAATTATCGCTAATAATAAATAAAACAAAAATCCCACCTAAGATAACCTTTTATTAGTGATTCGATTATATCTATGTTATAAGTGAAACAATGATTATGTATGAAATTATAATTAATAAAAAAATATTGAGATGGCATCTTACAAGTGGAATCAATCCACATGTTAGACGCCAAACCTCCTAAGCCTAATAAAATCTTTCCTAAGACAACTACCTACAATACGATCATCATTGATACCCAAGTTGACGAGAACACAACAATAAGGCGTGATATCAAGGAATCTCAAGCATCTCTCTCAAATGAGCAAGCATTTTGATGATTCTCCCTCCAGGTGTCCAATTTAAATGCAACATATAAAAACAATTGTGCCGTCAAAAACACGCTATAAATTGCCAAAACTATATAAGAGAATCAACAAAATCCTCGAAGTTGTATGTTTATCCCTATTTACTGTAAAAAAGATATAAAAAATCCAAAATTAATTATCTTCTGTGTTTGTTAGTTGATGAGACCCTTGGCCTTGAAGAGATCACGCATGAGCCCCTTAAGGTACTTAATTTCGCGATTTAGATCAGCTATTTGACTTCCCAAATCAACGTTCTTGTCCAGAAGACCCTTTTCTTCACTAAGAATTACCTCAATCTCGGCCTTCTTCTTTTGGCGATACCTGGTAGCAGCGTTCTTGTTTTGCTCCTTCTTGCGAACCTTCTTGTCCTCGGTACCGCTTTTAGAGTAAGGTCTGGTCCTTTTGCGGGATGACTTAACAGGAAGTTCGTCGTTGTACTGTTCAATTGGCTCTGGCATCCATTCCGGATCAGAAGAGCAGTCGCCAAAGTTGCTGCTACTGCTACTACTGCTCGGGGATCCAGGACTGCTGCTTCCGCTACTGCTCCATTGCATGTCTTCCACACGAGTTCTGACTAGCTCGTCCACGACGGCCAGCTCCATAGCAATATCGGGCTGAGGAGTATTAACGGGCAAGGAATAGTTGATCTCGTAGTTCTCTGGCAGAAATTGCTTCTCCGGTTGGACGTAAACATGCTTGGTTTCCACTGGATACTGTAGAAGTGGCTCGAGATTGGTGAGCATTGGTTGGCTCGGGGGAGACTGAGGTGGAGTGAGCGTGCCATGGGAGAATTCCACGACTTCGTACACGTTCTGGAATTCCTTGAGGAAATATTGGGTGTCATTGGAGTTGACAAACTCATTCTTCAAGTTTTGAACAGGTACTGGAATGGCACGCGGAGGTTCCACTTCGTCCAGGATTGGTAGTATTTTTTCATCGAGAAGGAAGGGTTCTGAAACAATTAGAAGACAATATATAAGATTATAATATTCAAATTATAAAGGATATTAATTAAATATTTCCATCGAACGATTTGACTATTACGTTTGTTTGTGATATTTTTGTCAATATGTGTATTAAAAATAAAACAAAAATCTATTTGATTATACTTAATATGTGGATTGTATTTTAGTGACTTTGATTTGTCTTGTTGTTTATTTGTCTTTGATTATTGTTGTCTTGTTGTTTTGCCTTGGAAGCCTTGTTGTTTATTAATTTGGTTAAATTTTTGAAGTAAATTTTATTACCGAGGGTAAATTTTTATTTTACTGGGCGCATGCGCACACCGACAGTATGGTATAAACAATATTATAAACGGTATAAACGGGCGCATGCGCACACTGTTTTATTGTTGTGATGGCAGAGAAAAAGCAAGTTTATAATATTGTAGTGATTTTTTTAGATAGTTTTTAAAAGCGACAGGTACCTACGTAATAATTGTAAATGTTTCAGTATCCTAATAAAAATTTTCATAGGTACCTACCTATTTGGAAAATTTAAAAAGAACCTACCAAAATAGTATGTAATGCTTTGATTTACATAATTTGATTCCCATCAAAATTTCTATCAATATTCACCTAATATATTGTTTTCTTACTCTATGTTTTGTTGTATTTAATATTTCTTTCAATTCTAAATAATTTTAATTCAAAATAATTTGGTTAAATTCAGAACCGTCAAAAGTTTAATCCGTTTAGTTAATTGATCTTCGCACATGATGACACATGGTCTCCGTGGGTAAAAGTTTAAGGCGAATGAATTTCAATACGAACTGCGCTGATAAGAGGGTTCGAACCCCAATGGAAACTTTTATTTTTTAATTTTTTTTATAAATTTTATGATTGTAAGTTTATTTATTATATAATTTTTTTTTCAGAAAATACGTATTTAGTTAAATTTTTTTTCCTACATTGTTCAGAAATCATTTGTGGCATTTTTCAATGTGTGTGTTTTATTCTTTTATTATTTTAATTTTTGGCACTGTTTTAATAAAAATTTTTGAGAAGTAGTAAGTATTAAAATTAGTTTAATATTTAAATAAAATATAAATAAACTGTTTAAAGTATATTAATTTTGTTGAAATCATATAATAGATGTATAACTTCTTACGTGGGTACAAAGTACACACTTTTTTTTTTTTTTTTTTTTTTATTCAGCACTTATACGCCAGTCAGTGAGAGCAAGAACAGGATATTACCTCCGAATTCTATCCAAGTGCATGGATTTTAATTAAATTTTGGAATAGCCTCTACTTATCTCCTAATTCAAAGTCTACCCTATATACTACGGCGCTTTTATCTTGTGGGCAGATCCCACCCCTTCAAGGGGGTGGAAAACTTTTTGGTCAAAATAACCACGGAAATGGCTAGAGAACCTAATTCTAAGCAAACACTGTTCTATAATTTTTTTTGAAAACTCGATACTTTTTGAGTTATTCGTGGTTGAAAATTGGCCATTTTCAGACGGTTTTTCGCGAATAGTTTAAAAACTATGCATCTAACTGAAAAACTATATAAAACATTTTTGTAGCTTATAAAAACACAAAGAAATTAGTTCCTTCATAAATCTTCTAGTTATAATACAAAAAGAGATGGTAGGTGAAAGAGTTTTTTGCTGCATACTCAAATCGGTGTATTCAACTTGAAATAACAGAGAAACGGTCGATTTTAGCTCTATAATGCTATGAATACCTTTTGTAGTGCTTGAAAAGACCTTTAAAACGAGCAATGTTAAATGTCGATTACATTCAAACTAAGCGAGATATGCTGCAAAAAATTGATGAATAATGTATTTTAAGAAAAAATGAGAAGTATTATTAACCCCTAATCCAACAGAATTTAAATGCATCGTTTTTCTACTACAATACCTTTTACTATAGTGTTACTTCTATGTTCAAAGAGTTGGACGGGTTTAAAATGAATGGTTTTTAAAAATAAGATCAAATTATAGAGCGCGTTTTTAAATTTTCATAAAAATCTTCCGTTTTCTCCATGTAACTCGGAAATTTATAAGAGATACTGTAATGAAAAATAAAAACAAAATTTTTATCTAAAAAACCCTACATTTTTGTACGATATCTTTTTTCCGTATCTCTTATCATTTTCGAATTACATGGAGAAAAGGGAAGATTCTCGAGAATTTAAAAATGCGGCCTATAAATTTGAATATTTTTATTTCAAAAATAATTATTGAAGTTATACTTCTTTACGATCGAGAGTGAAATTTTATAATGCCGGGCGCATGCGCACACAGACAGTATGTAGTTCGTTGCTAATCTTTCAAGATATGTATCAGCGCAGTCAGCGCAAATAAGTCATTAAAAGGATATATTAGTGTTTTTAGTAAATGTATTAATTATTATAATTTTTGTGTCTTTGGATTTGTCTTCCTCGGGAATAAGATATTTTATAATAATAGTAAGTATATTTAAAGTCTTTTTGTATACTTCACTTGGTCTATTAAATTTGTCAGTATGTATCAGAAATCTTGTAACCTGTCAAAGCAAAGGGAATATAGCTCAGTGGTAGAGCTGTGATCGGAGATCGAAAGGTCCCGGGTTCAAATCCCGGACGATTATATTCTTTTTTTTTTTAATTTTTGGTATCGTTTTAATAAAAAATTTTTAAAAGTGGTAGGTAAGAAAGTAAGTTTAATATTTAAATAAAATACAAATAACCTGTTAAGTATATTTATTTCTTTGAAATTATATAATAGAAGTATAACTTCTTACGTGCGTACAAAGTACACACACATTCTTTTTTTATTCCGTCTTAACATAATTTTCGTGAGTTGCTGAATCAGTAAACTACTAATAATATTTATACTTTTATGTATAACTACACTTGGCGCCATCTTATTAAAACTAATTGCTTCAATTTTGTTTGAAATGTGTGAACAAAATCTTGACCTATTTTAGTTGATCCACTAAAGTTGATCAACAAAAATCGAACCGTGAGAATGCGCCTTTAGTCAAAATGCGTAGTTTTTAAGTTATTCGCAAAAAACCGTCTGAAAAGGTGTCATTTTCTAATGAAACTGGCCAATTTCCAACCACGAGTAACTCAAAAAGTATTGAGTTTTCAAAAAAAAAAAAAATATAGAACAGTTTTTGCTTAGAATTAGGTTGTCTAGCTACTTCCGTGGATATTTTGACCAAAAAATTTTCCACCCTATTGAAGGGGTAGGACCCGCCACCAAGATAAAAAGCGCCATAGTATATAGGGTAGACTTTCTTTCTTGAGCTATTCGCTACTTACTGTGAAAATATTAAGTAAATCGATGTAGTGGGATGAAATTCGGAGCCAAATACCCAATATTAATAAATTCATCAGATTTAAGTGATCTATTGGTTTAAAAAGTTTTTGTAAACACTTTTTTATTGGCGTGTGGAATTTGTGGTTCATTGATCTACAATATGCTTCACGAACGAGCCTAACGCAACGTGTATTCAACATGTCGATAAAATGTAAATAAAATCTACATTGTCTCTTTGTCACCTGCAAATGCATTGCAGGTACTAGGAAGTATTTTGTTCTCGTTTCTAGACCACTCCTATACGAACGGAAAATAAATATGCAACCATCAATAAAAATTTAAATATTAAAGTGGAGTGGCACATTTTCCAGTAGCATGGTTGCAGAAATAAAGGCAGTTATATAATCAAAGTAAACGTACGATATAATGCATTCGAAATTGTAGAAAAATCTGTAACCGCCTTCGCTAAACAGAACGAGAATTCAAAAATAGACAAGTGGTTTACCTCTATTTATTCAACCATAACATCGATATGCGTATGTAATATATTCTGAACTTACTCAAAATACATTTTTCTTTAGGGGAAAAATTCAAAAAAGCTTACATTTTTCTAAAACTTTTTTTGTTAGTTTATATACTTGTTAAAGTAAAAAGTTCTACTCGCAGATTTGGCCGCTAATTGTTTAAACAATAACAATTGTTTAAACAATTAATAAACAATAAGTATAAATAATTTTAAAAATATCGTTAAATTCATCATTTTACTTTGATCAAATATGTTTCTATTTTGTTTTTGATTATGCTGAATCCGAATATGGCATTGCAATTTGAAAATTCTTATACAGAAGCTCTTATACAGTATGTATGCGTAGCTAGGAACCACATAAAAAACTTTTTTATTATCAATTTTACGAAAGAAAGTTATTCTTCATAAAATGCTCTGGATAGTCAAGAATCTAAAACTTAACCATCAGATATCAAATTTTATCAATTTTATACGAGTTATGTCAAAAATATGAATTACGTTAAAGATTAAAATACCTTTATATTCTAGAATATCAAAAAATGATATGAAAAGTTGTTTGAAATTAAAAACTATGTTTAAATATACAATTACATCATTCTAATTGAAAAGAAAATTTTCAATTTTTTCTCAAATTACGGATACTCATCATTTTATTACAATTATGACAGCTATTTTATTATCACTTTTACGAAAAAAAGTTATTCTTCATAAAATGCTCTCCCTGGTCTAAAATCTAAGATAGAACCATCAGATATCAAACTTTTTTAATTTTATACGAGGTATGTAAGAAATATGAATTTTCCTTAAGAGTTAAGTGCTTTTATTATTCACAATATTTTAATTAGAAGGATGTAATTCAACACTAAAACAAATTTTTTAATTCCAAACAACTTTTCTTAATAACACTTTTCGATATTGTGAAATGTAAAGGTACTTTACTCTTGAGTGAAATTCATATTTTTTGACATATGTACCTCGTATCAAATTAATTAAATTTGATATTTGATGATTGCAACTTAGATTATACAGCGTGTCTACTTGAGTTGGAAACATATGGGAAACTTTTTTATTATTAATTTTACGAAAAAAAGTTATTCTTTATAAAAAGTTCTGCATGCCCCAAAACCTAAGATTCAATTATCAGATATCAAATTTTCTTAATATTATACGAGGTATGTCAAAAAATATGAATTTCGGCTAAGGGTAAAGTACCTTTATTTCTCTGAATATCGAAAATTCTTATGATAAAAAGTTGTTTGGAATTAAAAACTAAGATGAAATATGCAATTACATGCTTCTTATTGAAAAAAAAAATATTTTTCTCAAATTTATGGATACCCAACATCGTTTTTAATTATTACAAATATCATAACTCGTTTATTATTCATTTTACGAAAAAAAGTTATTCTTCATAAAAAACTTTGCATGGTCTAAAATCTAAGACACAACCATGATATATCAACTTTTATTAATTTTATACGAGGTGTGTCAAAAAATATGAAATTCGCTCAATATTATAGCACCTTTATATTTCACAGTATTTCAATTAGAAGGATGTAATTGCACATTGACACATAGTTTTTAATTCTAAACAACTTTTTTAATGACCGTTTTCAATATTGTGAAAAATAAAGGTACTTTACTCTTGAGTGAAATTCATATTTTTTGACATAACTCGTATAAAATTAATAAAATGTCATATCTGTTGGTTGAATCTTCGGTCTTAGGACATACAGAGATTTTTATAAAGAATACCTTTTTTTCGTAAAAGTAATAATAAAAGAGTTATCGTATGTGTAATGAATAAAAACGAAGTTAGTATCAATAAATTTGAGAAAAATTTGGAAAACATTTTTTTCCAATTAGAAGCATGTAATTACATATTTGAGCTTGGTTTTTATTTCCAAACAACTTTTCATAATAAGAATTTTCGATATTGAGAGAAATAAAGGTACTTTACCCTTAGCCGAAATTCATATTTTTTGACATACCTCGTATAATATTGAGAAAATTTGATATCTGATAATTGAATCTTAGGTTTTAAGGCATGCAGAACTTTTTATAAAGAATAACTTTTTTTCGTAAAATTAATAATAAAAAAGTTTCCCATATGTTTCCAACTCAAGTAGACACGCTGTATACGATGCAGAGTATTTTATAAAGAATAACTTTTTTTTCGTAAAACTGATAATAAAGAAGTTATCAATAGGTTCCAAGTTACGCAGACATACTGTATAAGAGCTAAAAAAATTTTTTTACTGAACATTTATTATTGTTGAAGCTTATTATTAAATGTATTTTAGGTAAGTTTTACAAAAAAATTTACACTTTTACTCTGGGCTAATTAGCAAAATACAAGGAAAAGTTATTTACCAGCAATTTTATTGCTGGAATCGAATCTTATTATTGTATGTATTAATAATATAGGTATGCAAAGTCCGCAGATAGTGTGCTACTTTTTTTATAAACAAAATGGCGCCCGAAAATCGTGTTTTTTTCAATTTTTGCTCTATAACTCCAAAGATTTTAACTTTACACCAAAAACACCCAAATAAAAATTCACCGCAATTAAATTCTGCATAGCGACGTGTTTTTCTCGATTCAGTTCGAAGAAAACTTTCCCCGGAAAAAGCGGGGTTTTCCTTTCCAACAAAATCTTTAATTTTCAACTAAAATTTTAGATAAGTAATTGTTAATCAATAATTAAATAACTTGGTAATATAAGAGCCCTTTTCATATAGAATATAATTCCAGAAGCCGATGGAAATTGAATGAACAGTTTAGCAACAATTGAATTGTTAATTAAAAATTTACGGTCGCTATAATAACGACAATAATTATGATACATAAGAATAACTATAATTTTTTCATAAAAAGATACTATACCTATCTAATGTACTTTACAGAATTGAAATTGGACTATTTAAGCGGCCTCAGGAATATTTTAAAATTATAAACAATTTTTTGGCTTATAAACAAATAGAATATCTCGGGAAATATTAAACTAAATTAAATTGTGAAAACGGTATTCGAAAAACAGCGGCAGGACGCTTCTTTTAAAAGAAAAAACGTTTAATTATGATGAGTATTTTCTGAGATACAACCGGTCAAAGTTGACCGGAATTTACGTCAAAGATATAAACAATAGGATCATAATTTTCAAAGCATCACCTTTTTCTTTTTGTCCTCTTTCTCCACACCAATTTTCATATCTTTAAAATACTCATAACATATATTATTATAATAAAAACTATCGATAATACGTGCGAAAATTGCCACAGATATAACCAAACCAAATATAACAAAAATGTAACCCTCAAAGTTCAAAATAGGTATACGTTAAAAAAATGCATTTTCTCGGCTTCCCATGGAGCAATTTCGTTCATTATTTTTTTGTTCTCTAATAACTCGAATAGAGCCATCGAACTAATGCATTATTAAATGTCAAACTTGCTTTTGTTTTGTTATAATAGATTAATTTATTTATAAGAACAGAAAACTACATATTTTTCCAGTTGTAGGCTTTTTTTAGATAAACTTACTACAAGTGTACCTTTTAAAGTTAAAAACATAAATATTCTCATTTGAAAGCTGTATAATTATTTAAACAATTTTTATTTAAACAAATTAAAATTTTGTGTTATAATAAATAAACTAATTTATTATAACAAAACAAAAGCAAGTTTGACATTTAATAATGCGTTAGTTCGATGGCTCTACTCGAGTTACTTGGGAATAAAAAAAGAATGAAGGAAATTGCTCCATGGGAAGCCGAGAAAATGCATTTTTAACGTATACCGATTTTCAACTTTGAGGGTTACATTTTCTCCAACCTAATTTTTGATTGGAATTTTGCTGTTTTTGGCAATTTTCACACGTATTATCGATAGTTTTTATTATAATAATATATGTTATGAGTATTTTAAGGATATGAAAATTGGTGTGGAGAAAGAGGATAAAAATAAAAAGGTGATGGTTTGAAAATTATGATCCTATTTTTTATATCTTTGTCGTAAATTGCGGTCAACTTTGACCGGTTGTATCTCAGGAACTACTCATCTTAAATTAAACGTTTTTTCTTTTAAAAGAAGTATCCTGCCGCTGTTTTTCGAATACCGTTTTTACAATTTAATTTAGTTTAATATTTCCCGAGATATTCTATTTGTTTATAAGCCAAAAAATTCTTTATAATTTTAAAATATTCCTGAGGCCGCTTTAATAGTCCAATTTCAATTATGTAAACTACATTAGATAGGTATATTGTCTTTTTATGAAAAAATCATAGTTATTCTTATGCATCATGATTATTGTCGTTATTATAGCGACCGTAAATTTTTAATTAACAATTCAATTGTTGCTAAACTGTTCATTCAATTTCCATCGGCTTCTGGAATTATAATTTATACGAAAAGGGCTTTTACATTACCAAGTTATTTAATTATTAATTAACAATTACTTATCTAAAGGTTTAGTTGAAAATTAAAGATTTTGTTGGAAAAACCCGCTTTTTCCGGGGAAAGTTTTCGTCGAAGTAAATCGGAAAAAACACGTCTCTATGCAGAATTTAATTGCGGTGAATTTTTATTTGAGTGTTTTTGGTATAAAGTTAAAATCTTTGGAGTTATAGAGGAAAAATTGAAAAAAACACGATTTTCGGGCGCCATTTTGTTTATAAAAAAAGTAGCACACTATCTGCGGACTTTGCATACCTATATTATTAATATATACAATCATAAGATTCGATTTCAGCAATAAAATTGCTGGTAAATAACTTTTTCCAAAAATGGCCTATTCTCCGATAATCAGCCCAGACTATTTGTATAAACATTTTTTTAGCTGGTAATTTTCGGTTTTTGTATTACATTTTTGTTATCTTTCTTAATTTTCTCAAAAAGAAATAGTTTATTTCATTTCTAAAGTAAAATAATTTAATGCATTTTAAAGATTACATCCTAAGCTTTAAAAAAGTACTTATACAACTGTCATAGATCTGTTCAAACTTGAGTAATACCGTCTTAAAGTGGTGGTAATTCTCTAAAACTACGAAGATTTCAAAAGTTACATTTTTGAGACGTCATATTATTTGAAATACATTTTGAACAAAACATCATTTAGTAAGATGCTTGAAAGGTAAGTTGTGCAAAATTTAGAGTTTTATAAGAAAAATTGTATTAGTTAAACATTTTTAAATCATTTTTAAACAAAATTCATGTAAGGCTCACTTTCCGCCCACACCGTACTTATGACCATACATTTTATTTCTTTCTATTATAACCATAAGATAGCTTAATTATTCTTCTTTCATGTTCAATTTGTAAAATTTCATTTGATCCATTAGTTAAAGAATGAAATTAAAATAACTCAACCATGCACTTTGCCGTACGCTACTTTACAGTGCGCCAATGTTTGTGAGAAGGGTGACTTTAGCGTTATAAATAAAAAAATTATAGAAGACACAGATTTAATTTTAGAAAATTCTTTATATAAGGTTTTTTTTGTAAAATTTTCTGAATTTTTCAATGGCCAAGTCAGTTTTTTTCTGAAATTTATATTTTCGGAGTTATTTAAAAAAACATCTATTTTCGCAGTTCATTTGTTTAATAAAAAATGAAGCACCCACTTCTCGAGTAGAACTTTTTGATATGTTATTTACATCTATATATTATATAAAAGAAAGTCGAGTTATGTTAGTTACACCATTTATAACTCGCGAACGGCTCAACAGATTTTTATGAAATTTTACACGTGTATTCTACCGGACTGGGAATAGGCATAACTCTGATTTCATGCCCGTACGTCATAAGGGAGCTTGCCCCCCCCCCTGATATATTTTTTTACTTTTTTGACAAACCGTTTTTTTTTTAATTTTGTATGATGTAGAAGCAGAAGATACATACAATCCTAAATTTTCACTTTTTTATCTTGAACCGTTATTTTTTAATAGCCATTTAAATATTTTACATCTATGTATATAAAAGAAAGTCGAGTTGTTAGTTACACCATTTATAACTCGAGAACGGCTCAACAGATTTTTATGAAATTTTAGACGTGTATTCTACCGGACTGGGAATAGGCATAACTCTGATTTCATGCCCGTTCGTCATAAGGGGGCTTGCCCCCCTTTATATTTTTTTAATTTTTTGACAAACCGTTTTTTATTAATTTTGTATGATGTAGAAGCAAAAGATACACACAATCCTAAATTTTCACTTTTTTATCTTCAACCGTTATTTTTTAATAGCCATTTAAATATTTTACATCTATATATTATAAAAGAAAGTCGAGTTATGTTAGTTACACCATTTATAACTCGAGAACGGCTCAACAGATTTTTATGAAATTTTACACGTGTATTCTACCGGACTGGGAATAGGCATAACTCTGATATCATGCCCGTACGTCATAAGGGGGCTTGCCCCCCCTGATATATTTTTTAAATTTTTTGACAAACCGTTTTTTCTTATTTTGTATGATGTAGAAGCAGAAGATACATACAATCCTAAATTTTCACTTTTTTATCTTCAACCGTTATTTTTTAATAGCCATTTAAATATTTTACATTTTTGTTGCCATACTCCTCCGAAACGACTTGACAGATTTTTATGAAATTTGGCAGCTAGACTCCCTGCTATTCCGAACAAAACGCTGCTATTTTTTCTTCTCTAGCGCAGTCCGTTTCCGAAATAGCGAACCGTAAGCCGTAGAAAAATTCTGAGCACAGAAGAAGAACGAACGGAAAATTTCATAAAAGAAAACAGATTAACTTTTGGACTCAAATTGGATAAAATATGAATTTTTTAATTTTACGCAATTTTCAAAAAATCTTGCTTTCGCCTGGGCAAACCATCCAGTTATTTATGTTTATTAGATGAACTAACGAAAAATATCATGTACACTATTGCATGTATTAAATGATTGATAATATTTTTTGTTATTGTCATAATTAATTAATATTTAGAATTTTAAGCTTTAACTACTCGCGCATCAAAATATAACATAACTACACGCGTGGCGTACTTTATACGCCACAATAAATTACACTTAAAAATAGGGGATTTGTTTATTTTTTTTTTGAAAAATTACACTTATTTGCTTGTTATAAACCTTACTCGGCGTCAGCGAATGCTTGGAGTTCTTTCACAGTAAGCAAATTGGGATATATAACTGGAATCTGATTCCATGATAAATAAAATTGCTAATAAAAATTTTTTTGAAATATTTTTACCTGAGAAAAAGTATTGTTTTTAAAGAAAAATATATTTTGTGCCATAATGACTAAAAAAACATTTGAAATATGTACTTATATTACTAATTGTATTACCGTTATTACTATAATTGTGGCGTATGTTATCCACCACCGGAAACAACAAATAATAAACTGTAAATTACGATCTTCCTAGAACGCCGATTATAACGAAACTAAATCCAGTGTAAAACACATTCCAGTGATAGGTTAGATAAATAAACAAGGACAAAAATTAAATTTTTAAATACATTTGTAATAGAATTCTTATATGTGGCGTACAAAAATACGCCAGCGCGTGTAGTTAAAGGTTAAGGTATGAATTAAAATAATAAAATTTATTTTTCTTTAAAAACTAAACAGTTTTTCCATTCTCTTAGGCCAAAAATATTTAGCTACCTACTACATTCTCATATTTTGACGTTTATTTGTGTCAGTCGAAATTATTTGTTATTTGTCAATTTTGAGGTTAATGCCCCTTAATGCTAACAACCATATTGTCATCGAGAAAGCTCAGTTGCCTCAATTATCTCAATATAATACAATGTATGTATTTATGTATCTATCTAAATCTTAATATTGTATGTTCCCTATGTCCAGCTGAACGATTTACGTCCTGTATACGTGGAATATTATATAATTTGTCATATTATGTATCTTTTTTATGTATTGTACCTTCGGAGATCGCTGGGAAAATTTATACTCAAAATAACAAAATCCAGTTTGGCAACACTGTGTGAATGTTGATAGTAACATATCCCTTTTAAGATAAACAGAACTGTAATTTAGTCCAGACAAATTAATATGTTTTTTGCCAGCAAAAATGAGATTTTTCATCCAAATACTGTTTCAAATATGATGTGCAAAATAATTTTTAATTGGGTTCTGCTAATGAGCTTGCTTTTTGTCATTAAAGTAGAAAAAAAATTAAATTTCACTCATTAAATCGTTATCGTCCAGTTATCGTCTTAATTATTTTAACTTTAAATAACGTCGAATAATTCTGAATGATTAATGAGTTGTTAAAACGTTTTATCTGTAGCGGCTTCTGGAATGCCTTAAAACTATCGAATTTCATTCGACCATACCTACAAATTTTGCATTATTGTGAAAAAATATTTGGACATATAATTTTCTTTTTTATTAGAGCAAATTGAATTTCGATCAATTTTCATGTCTAGCAATTCATTTTCGAGCAGTTGATTTTGAGTAGTTGATTTCTAGCCATTGCGTTCAAGAACTGATCTAGAATCACAATTATTATGACAGATTATCTAATTATGACACACTAAGGTGCAACGAAGTTCACCGGGTCAGCTAGTTTCTTAATGAAATTACAAAAAGTTCTATCTTGTTTGATTTTTTCCGAAGTGAAAATCTATAGGCACTCCCCTATTTATTTTACATAGCGATCGATAATATAGTTTCGATCGCCAGGTAAAATAAATGAATTATTTTATATGCGAGAAGTCACGAATATGAAGAGTAGGATACTATGCTCTAGGCCTAGGCTAGGATACCATGCGATGGTCTCCGCAGTGAACGTAACCTTACGCTAATTACACAGACGCCGACTTTGGACGGCCAGTATAAAATCGCCCGATATTTTCACCGGACTTTTCACCTTTTCAGACTCACCGGATTTTTACCGGTCAAATAATCGTTGCTTTGTTGTTGTGACACGAGGTTATTGATTAATAATGAATCTTGAATACTCATAATGAATAAAGAATCAGGGCGAATCAAACTTGTCTCCATGGATGCATAGAATAGTATCTAAATAAAGTATCTCTGTAGAGATTACGGTGGGCAGGGCACGTGGTCCGCATGCATGGGAATAGAATCCCCAGAAAATTGCTAAATGCAAGAATGGAAAAGACCTGTTGGAAGAACATTGGCAGAATGGAAGAACATTGTTAAGCAGGCCAAGATTCACAAAGGGTTGTAGCGCCATTAGAAGAAGAAGAAGCTTCCAAATTTGAGACATATGGCATATGGCCCATATAAAAGCTCACGATACAGATTATCACACTTAAAATTGGAGGAAAATTACTATTAGTACATGATTTCTAAGTAATCTTTCCATCAATGCCACCTACACCTAACCAATATTTCAATAAGTTTTTGAGACGTTTAATTATAAATGAAATAAATAGTCCGACTAGAAAAAAATCATCCTTCACGCTTCAGTCACATGATAATTGATCGGTAGGTATTACAAGAATGAATTCATTGCTCATAGTTGTTTTTTTACCATATTGATTATACTCGCTAACCTGATAAGATACCTGTTTCTTTATGACTATTAAGAGATATTTGAATTATTAATATTAATTTATTATCGGTTTCTGGTATGAAATCCACGCCCCAAAGGATATGTTAATCTATAAAAATAATATAATAGAAGTATAATATATTTTATGTGTGTTTTTACTGCTTAGTTACCATCTACATAATAGTATAGGTACATACTTTATGCCTGTGTTGGCATAAGTGCACTTTATGGTTTGCAAAGGCATAAAGACAAAAAAATTAATAACTTATTAATTAATAACATTTATTAATAAATGATAAAAAATATGGAATTAAATTATTATAACTACATAAAGGTGGCTACAGACTATGCACGTATTCCCTCCCGATTCGTGATGCGCGATTCGTCCCGTTCATCGGTTCGTGTTGATGCGCAGCCTTTGATTTGATATGCGTTGCCAAGATCGAATTTCTGCAAGCAAGCAAGCATATTGATTTAACCCAGCCTGAGAGACTTGCTCACCCCTAGAGAATGACATTCGGGTGATACAATTCATTGGGGCGAGGAGGATTAACTCCCGTAAGCAGGAATCACTCCACCCCGCTTCAATGCTCCAGACCATCCACTTAACCCCCGATAGCACTCTGATGCGCTATAGGGGCTCTCAATCAGCAAAGTGCTTATCATATGGGAGTCTTGGGTACACGGACTCCCATATGAAATCCTACCCCGATCAATGCAGGCCAGCGTGAGGCGCTCTATTCCCGCTATCTCTAGTGACTTATCTTCGATTTGTTTTGCTTGCTCGGGCGCCGAGTCCCCGCTCTGGGCTATGTCCAGTTCGGTGACTCGGCGCTCGAGGATGTGGGCCCCTCATGCCCGTTTTTTGGGTTTTGTTACTAATATTTTTTTTGTGGCTTTCGCCTATTGTTAATATTTTATTGATTTGTTTAGTGGCTGAAGCCGTTTTTAAGTTTTTTGTATATTTTTTTTGAGGGATGTCTGAATCGTATAAAAATCAACATTAATAAATATAATGAGATGCCAAAGGTGAGCAAGTTGTCTTCTTTTGATAGAGCTACGATTATCCAGCCTTTATTATATATTTACTAATATTTGCTGTTTGGGTCTCCTGTGTTTCCATCTATGGTACACATCATACCTTAATATCTCTTGCAGGATTCAGTTTGGGTGGTCTTCTAGCTCAGCAAATTTTGTTCTGGTTATTTCCTCCATAATATCCAGTGCTCTTATTTGTTTTAGGTCTCTAAATAAGAACCGTTAGGCGACGTATCTGGGCACGTTTGCAGCTTCTCTGAGGCAGTTGTTGTGTGCCGCTTGTACCTTCTTTTTGTTACTTTCACTTGTGTGACCCCATGCAAGAGATGCGTATGTAATTATTGGCAGTATAATGCTATTTATCGGTCTTAATTTTGTTTTCATAGCTAATTTGCTTCTTCTTCCTGTGAGTCCTCTTATTGTCGCTCTGGCCGCTGCTGTTTTCTGGACTGTTGCGTTGACATGTGATGTGAATGTTAGACCTTGGTCCATTGTGACTCCTAAATATTTAGCTTCGTTTCGCCATTCGATGGGTCTGTCTTGCAATGTTAGCTGTTTTTCTGGGTTATCTCTTCTCTTTTTGAAGATAACCGCTTGGGTCTTATCTGGATTTATTGCTATTTTCCATTGGATACTCCATTCTTCTATTGTATCCAATGCCATCTGTAGATTTCTTACAGCTAGATCTAGGTTCATGTGTTTTGCAGCAATTGCAGTGTCGTCTGCATAAAGGCTTATCAATGTTCCGGGTGTTCTTGGAACATCTGCTGTATATATGCTATACAGAAGGGGTGATAAAACTGGCCCCTGTGGTACTCCAGCTTCCGGCATTCCGTGTTCTGATAGAACTGGTCCTATCCGGACCCTGAACTTCCGGTCGCTTAGGTACGAGGAGATGAGTTTCGTCATGGCCCCGCTGTATCCATAATCTCTCATTTTGTATGTCAGTCCTTCATGCCACACTCTATCAAAGGCTTTGCTTACATCCAGAAAGGCTGCTCCCGTATATTGTTGGTCATTGAATCCAGCTACTATATATTCGGTAAGTCTTAATATTTAAGTTCGCTGGAATGTTGAGCTCTGAATCCAAATTGTGCTTCTGGGATTATGCCTAGCCTGTCTGATCGAATTTCTGTGCACACACGAATCGAATTTTAACGAACAAGGCTCTACCTACACACTATTCGTGAACTACCCGTGAATCACGCATCGCGAACACATGCATAGTGTGTAGTCAGTTTAACATTATTTAGTGGAATTCACATAAAACTGACAGTTCTGGAAAGATCCGGTGAGATAGAATGCCAGCAACAAATTTAATGTTGATTCGTATTTCATTGTCTGCGTATCAAGTTTATGTAAGGAAAAGCCAGATCCAGAAGGTATGAGTGTCAGCATCCCTAAATATCGTTTTTTGAGGATATACTACCCTCTATATTAATTTATATCCTTGCGCAACTGACGTACTTTTCCATCCACCATGGCGCTTCAATGTTGTCATACTGGCTCCAGCGTCTGCCAGAAGATTTGCCGATATTCGACGGAGACAGTGACCTGTATACTTGTAAGGATCACTCAAACCCAGATATTTTTCAATGATGAAGGGGATATTTCCAAATGGTTGTACAGTACAGGGACCTCTATAGTAGTAAAAAATCTTTTTTCTGAACAAAGTCGTAAACACAATATGTAATCTCTTATTACCTTTAAAGAATAATTCATGTTGTCTTCTTGAATAGTGGTACGAACGCGCCTTTTGTTGGTTTTTGTCTCTGTTACGTTTACCACGAAATAGCTATTTGTATAACAAGGGAGGAAAGTGCTACTTTTCCTCCCGAGAATGAAGTTTACTGCCCGACGCGTTGCGGAGGGCAGTAATCATTCAAGGGAGGAAAAGGCACTTTACTCCCATGTTATACATATGGTTTTTCCACCTTCCTCAAATTAATAACAAGTCATTTTTCATTTTTACTTAATTTATTTATGTAACTAACCAACAAAATTTATTAAAACTAAAACTAACAAGTAGGTACAATATATCTGTCAACTGTCAAATATAAATCAAATTATTAATGTAAACATTGTTAAATCAAAATAACAATTTACTGTTTTTTACCATTCTGCAAAATACAGGGTGTTTTATAAATAAACGTTAAAATGTATAAATACTTACGTAATAGAAAATAGATATTGTACAAGGCGTCAATAAGTTATATTTCATGAATAAAATACCATGACGTCACTTTTACTTTTCCTCCCTAGGGAGGAAAAGTACAACTTTGCTCCCTACAATCAGGTTCGGAAAAGTATACTTTCGGTAGAGGTAGGTGGAAAAATGATTTTCAGCTACGTAAGTAATTAGCATATTCACCAATTCTTGCCATCGACATCCACCAAATGTTAATGCAAATTTCGTTCATTAAAACGTCTCATTCGGTGCTTCATGCAGAATCTATATTGTTCTATCCTTCTATCCACTTTGTCTATTTTACATTTTGTTTTGTGTTAAGCAAGAACTGTGTATTATAGATAGATATATTCAATAAGATTACCTTTGGTCTATGTCACTGCGACCTTTTCAAATTTATTGTGGTCCTCCAGCCCTAGATTACATTCTCTAGTCTGACCATTTTTAAAAGGTCTAATAACTTCGAGAAAGAACCTTCCATGTAGATCTTTGCCAGTGGCTTTTCTTGGTCTGTCACACTGACATAAAATGTGCTCTCCTAGTTGACAGAATCTACATAGATCATCATCTGTCAATTCCATCAGTTTCAACTACCTATTCAGCTTACAGTGTCCTGTTCTTTTTCTTTTTTTTGGTGCCTATTCGTTTCGAATATTGGCGATCATTCTGGCTATATTATTTTATTAACTGATGCTTTAAATAGATTAGTTGTTGTTGTGGAGAACCATTTCCTCAGGTCCTTTAACCATGGTATTCTTAGTCTTCCAATTCCTCGCTTTCCGAATACTTTGACTTGAAGGACTACCATCAGTAATCTGTATTTAGTACCGTTTCTCATTATGTGTCCGAGACATTCTAAGTTTCTCCTATTAATGGTACACATCACCTCTCTTTCTTCATCACAGTGTCCTGTTAGCAGACCTTGTATGGCTTTGACCTATCCCCGTCTTTGCTTATTAGGTCTACCGCAAACGGCGAATGTTTTTTGCAATTATTCTAATATTGTCTATTGTTGCATTGCTTTGTTCCACCAAACCAGTGCGAAATAACCAATTATGGATTTGACAACCGGTGTAGTGATGGGTTGCTAATAAATAGCAGACTGCATTTTAACTGCTATGTGGTTCTTAGCAATTGTTACTGCTACCGGTTTCGAAATTAGTTGCTATTTTTGTAGCAGTCGATTCGGCGCTGACACGAACTGGGGCTCAATTTCAAGTTGGGAACGTTTCGGTAGACCTTTTGTACTGACCATAGGTGTAGCGAAATCTTCAATCTAAACTCTAATGCAGCTTTTTTTTGATAGTACGCATTAGTTTCTTATACGTTTCCTGGTAACTATTTGAAGAATTTTGTTCTCTAAACGACAGTATTTATGATATTACCGGTCCACAAATTTCCGTTGCATCACCATAAATTTCTAAAACCCGCCTCTTTGATTGGTGTCACCGTTACCTCGGCGTATTTTTGTCAATCGGCAATTAATTGATAGAAGTTATAAGTTTCCTATTAATTTAAATATTCTAAAGAACTGGTCTTCGAGGACATTAACACATATACATATACGCAAACATTGCCAGATCACTTTCACTATACTCTAGTTTCCGTTCTTTTTTGTAAATAAACAACACCCATGTGTAACACGCATCTTATTGCTGATAGAAGAATAGTAAAAGAGGTTGAGACGATGTTTACGTCCTCATTTGTTTTAATTAACTTCAATACATTTTTTATGACTCGACACATAGCGTTTTTAAGGTTACAAATTCAGTATATTCAAAACCCTAAAAGAGTAGCTTCAATTCCTTAGCGAAAGAGTGCGTTAACGTAGGACAGCAAAACAAAATTGCCCATAAGAACAGTGCGATAACTAAGTGCGTTAACGTTGGGCTGCAACATTGCCCATCCCATCCATAAGTCATCACGCGATAAGTAAATGCGTTAGGGAAGAGCTGAGATATTGCTCGTTACATCGTAAAACCGTTGATTGATAAATATACTGTATATATAAATATATAATACTCCTATATATTTATCAATCAACGGTAAAACATTCAAACAGACATTTAAGTACGACGGACACCTATCCTCATATTATCATATAGCTATTCCTTACAGTTCACATTATGTCAAAACCCCATAGACGAGTTTTGATACTAGAGATTTAGCGGAAGGATGAGTGATGATATAGACTCTTTCTAATACTTTCCTAAGACATACAAGGATAATATATACCATTAAAATTATTCAACCAAACAATAGGAAGATGTCTTAAAACAAAAGCCTTCAATCAATGTATTCCAGTTGTTTTAGCATACACTGGACTCTAAATATTAAGATTTACAACAAAATAGCATTGAAAAAAATCGAGTAACTACGAGGAAACATATATAAAGGCTAAACATACAATTTTCGGACTAAAATGATATAACAAAGATATAACAAAGATATTCATATACTTATACTACATTCATATACTACAGCTTCTAGAAAAGGGATGGGAGTATAACAGACCCATACACAATCTCTTCATAGATTTTCGACAGGCCTATGACAGCGTAGAAAGAAGCCAAGTCAGGAATGCCATGGCGGAGTTCTCAACACCAAAGAAACTCATTCGGATGACTAAAGTCTGTATGGAGGGTGGAATATCAAAAGTACAGTAAAACCTCGATATAACGGATTAATTGGGGGAACGGGATGTCCGTTAAAGCCGAAAGTCCGTTAAATAAAAATCGGTTTAAAATCAGTAAATTTTTTTTGAAAATATTTTTGTATTAAGATACAGTGTACAAATCTGTAAGTTAAAAAAGAAATCAAGTTTTGTTTGGTTCTTTTTTTACTTTTCTACTTCATCTAAAAACTTTCTGCAATATACTCGTTTGGCTGTCAAAATTATTCACCGATCTATGGGTTGAATGAGCGATGTATTTTTTTGGAAAAACATACAATTAAAGTTGCCATCTTCTGAATGTTGAATATTTTCAGGGGGACAAGCAGGAGGGTTGTCTAAAATCAATAAACATTTCACCTCTTTCGGCGGCATTTCCAGTTTCTTCTCTTGAAATTTTTTCACTGCAGGTACAAAGTTTTAAAAAAAACCAATTTTTAAAAATGTCTGTGGAGAACTATTTTAATATTTTTTAAAAATATCTGTGGTATCCTTATTTGAGCTATAATATGAAACGGGCAGATGATGCATCATATTTTTTGACAACTCTAGGTTTAAGAGATTTGCCAACAATTATAGCAGTTAATCCATGCAATCCATTGGCGTTAACATAAAACAGTGTCAAGATCCTGTCCTTACTGATTTTTTTTCCAGAATTCGACTTTTCATATTTTTTGCATTAAATTTATTTTGACGTTTGATCGGATTTTTTGTCCGTTATATCAGAAGTCCGTTAAATAGAGGTCCGTTCTATCGAGGTTTTACTGTACGTGTAAATAATAAACTGTCTGACAGCTTCGAAATCAACAGTGGACTCAAACAGGGTGATGCGTTATCTCCACTACTTTTTAACTTTGTATTAGAGAAAGCCATGAGGTCGGCCGAAATAAAAACAGAACTGCTATCGGTTCAAGGTCCCAAGTTATTACTAGCATACGCAGATAACATTGATCTCGTTGGAGACTCCATCCTATCCACAAAAGCCATTTTCAACAAGGTGGAAGGAGCAACAAGCGAAGTAGGGCTGAGGATTAATGAAGAGAAGACGAAATATATGTGTATAAATAGAACGACACGAAGAGACAGGATAGGACAAAATGTGACGGTCAACACCTTCAATTTCGAAAGAGTACAACGTTTTAAGTATCTGGGGGCCGTAATCACAGCTGACAACAATGTTACTGAAGAAATAAAAGACAAAATCCAATCAGCAAATCGCTGTCTATTCGCACTGGATAAGCTTATAAAATCAAAAAATCTTACAAGAAGTTCTAAGATCAAAATCTATAAATCCATCGTCAGACCTGTACTAACATATGGTTGCGAAACGTGGACCATGCCCAAATCAAACGAAGAAAAGCTCAGACGAGACGCTTTGAACGAAAAATACTTAGAAAAAAATTTTCGGACCTCACTACGACATTAACACAAACCAGTATAGGATCAGAACCAACTTCGAATTAAAAGAACTCTACAATGACACCGATATTGTCCAAGAAATTAAATCACAGCGACTAAGATGGGCAGGCCACGTGCAAAGACTTCATAACGAGAGACTTGTAAGACTGGTATGGGAGGAGATTCCTACAGGCAAAAGAGCACTCGGACGTCCCAGAATGCGATGGGGAGATAACATCCAAGCAGATCTCCGAAAAATGAACATCCCATTTGACCCTAGGTTGATGGAAGACCTAACAAATTGGAAGAAAGTTGTACAGTCAGCCAGGACCCACCCAGGGTTGTAGCGCTACGTGATGATGAAGAACAACGTGAAGAAGGGAAGGCAGACCGTAATTTGAATAGTAACCTGCTTGTGTTCAAGCCAAGTTTCCCGTCAATACACATTTGAGCGATTTCTCGGAGTCAATACACGCCAGAAATCAACAGCTTTGTAGAAATCTTCTATCTACGTTGAAATCCATCGCGCGGTCAGCCTGTACTCACTGATTGCCTAGCACAGACTGCCAAGCCGCCGACTTGTTTGCAAGCCGTGTGCACGTGGCGGCGTAGTAGAAACTGGCGTGCTCTCGGTCCACGCGGCTTGCAAGTCGGGGCTCCGCTCGGGTGGGCAACGCCTAATTACAACTCATGTATTGCTGAAGCGCCAGCGATCGCACGCAGCTTGCTCGCAGCTTGAAAACACGCAAGTGAGCATCGAGCCTAAGAGTTTTGAGATAAAGGATGGACTTCACAAGGCGATGCGCTGGCCTGCCTTCTACTTAAAATTGCCTTGGAAGACAGCCTGAGATACGCTAATTAGAGACGGCGGCCCTATTTACAATAGATCTATAAAAACATTAACATACGCTGATAATGACATTATAGGGCGTAGCAGGCAAGATGTTGAGCAATATTTCTTACCCTTGGGAACGACGGCGAAACAGTTCGATCTAGTATACAACGAAAAAGCAAAACTAAATATACGCTGGTTCCTATAGAAAATGAATAACGGGAAGCAGTCTTTGGAAGTCATATCTTTCCACCATAGTTACCGATAAACCTTACAAATAGTGCCACAGGAACACCTGTAGGAAGAAGAAGCAGAGGCCCACTGCGAATTAGGTGGTTGGATGGAGTATTAGAGGTACTAATGCTCCATACCGACATAGGGGTAATAAAAATCAGAAGATTGCAACAGGTTGACAGAAACCGAACAGAATGGCGATGAGTCTTGGAGCAGGCCAGGATTCACAAAGGACTGTCTAGCCGAAGATGATGAATTTGAATTATAAACATTTTTAATTAATTTTGATAATATAAAATATTCAATGTGATAGCCGTATTAAAAAAGAGAATCTATCTAATTAGTCTTCTTCGGTCGATCTTTGGACATAGGCCTTCCCAATCCTTTTCCATTCTTCTCTGTCTGTCGCTAGTCATTCACCTAGAGCTCAATCTCATTTGGGGCCTTCCTCTGCTTCGTTTATATTCCCACGGTCTCCAATGTATAAGGGTAAGAACAGAACAAGTGGGTCGCGGTCGATATCCATGTAAAACAAACACATTGTGTTGAATGGAAGAGAACAGAGCAGGTAAGTCGCGGTGGAGGTTTAGCGCGATGCCATCCAGGAGGTTTACATCGATGCTTTTGAAAATAGCCCAGTCGGGATAGCATTTGACCTTGCATTAGGAGCTGCCCCAAATTTTATTTTTCTAATCTTTAGAGAGGGTCAATATTAGTATAAATTTAAAATCTCGACTGAATTCCACCGTTGCGTTAGCCGCCATCTTGATTTTAAACGAGAACCGTTTTTGCTCAATATCTCCGCCATTTTTAATTTTTTGACAAAAAGTGTAGAAACTGAAATTGTTGAAAATGCGATTTTCTATAATTTCATTTATTGTAATTTTTTTCGTGCGGTCGATATTTTCCGAGTTATGAGGGGAACATAGTGACAGTTGTAGCATAATTATTGAATTATCTCGTTTATTATTAGTTTTACAACAAATATTTACCTATACAAAAATGAAGAGAATTAAATTTTGTACAATTTTGACGCCGTTCATTTTTTTGATAAAATCAATATTTAAGGTAGTACGTATGTGGTAAAAGTGCGAGCGTAAGACCTGATTGATTTTGTAGCAATTGTTTTTGTTCAATATCTCCGCCATTTTCAACTTTTCGACAAAAAGTGTAAGAACTGAAATTGTTGCAATTACGATTTACTACAATTTTTCGAGAGAACCAGTGGCGGGCCTACAAGGGGGGAAATGGGAAAATTCCCCCCAACAGGGTCCAAAATTTAAAAAAAAATTGTTGGAACATCACGATAATATTAGCTGACATAAAACTTAAAATATCGACAGACAAATTCAACCAATAAAACCCGCTAGTTAATAAAATTAAGTGAACTTAATGTATATAATGTCTTTATGTCTTTTATATACTTAGTTTGGTTGATGTTTCATTGGAAGTTTCAACAATTGTATAAAATATAATTCTCTTTATTTTTGTTTATGTACATTATGTCGTAAAGTTAATAATAAATGAGACAATTCAATAATTATGCTTCCCCTCCGCTTCCATTATTTTCCCCCTTAACTCGGAGAATATTGATCGTATAAAAAATTGTGCCAAAGAAATTGTAGGAAATTGCATTTACAACAACTTTCTTTCCCACCATTTATGTTGAAAAGTTGAAAATGGCGGAGATATTAAGCAACATCAGTTCTCATTTAAAATCAATATGGCGGCTAATGCAACCGCGGAATTCAGTCGAGATTTTAAATTTACACTAATATTGATCTCTCCTAAAGGATATAATTATAAAATTTGGGGCAGCTCGGATACAAAATTCAATTCAATAATTATGCTCCCCCCACCACTTTTTACTATTTTCCCATGTAACTCAGAAAATATCAACCGCATGAAAAAAATTGTTAAAAAGAAATTGTAGGAAATTATATTTTGAACAATTTTAGTTGAAAATGGCGTAGATATTGAACAAAAACAATTGCTATAAAATCAATCCGGTCTTACGCTCGCGCCATTACCGCATACGTACTACCTTAAATATTAATTTTAGCAAAAAAATGAAAGAGATTAAAATTGTGTAATTTAATTCTCTTCATTTTTGTACAGGTATATATTTGTTGTAAAACTAATAATAAACGAGATAATTCAATAATTATGCTCCCACTGTCACTATTTTCCCCTCATAACTCGGAAAATATTGACCGCACGAAAAAAATTATAATAAATGAAATTATAGAAAATCATATTTTCAACAATTTCAGTTTGACACTTTTTGTCAAAAAATTGAAAATGGCGGAGATATTGAGCAAAAACAGTTCTCGTTTAAAATCAAGATGGCGGCTAACGCAACGGTGGAATTCAGTCGAGATTTAAATTTATACTAATATTGACCCTCCCTAAAGATTACAAAAATAAAATTTGGGGCAGCTCCTAATGCAAGGTTAGGCCTGTTATTCGTCTAACCCGACTGGACTAAAATAAAATGAGTTTGATTACATGGATATCTACAGCGCGGCCTACAAGGATGCTTCTCTGTGATCGGTCCGTTCGAAGCCAAGTTGTCAGTACCTGCGCTATATGAGTTGATACTTTTTATATAATCCCTTTTTTGTATTCAGTTTATTTTTGAATTTCTAAAGTAACTAAATTCAGTAAATTTTTTAAATATGAAGAAGGATCTGATTATTTACAACTGACATTTCATCACTATCATCACTTGACTGACACAACATCGCAAAAGCACAGTCTTTTTGTCATTCAAATTTCATTAAACTACTTCACTTGATAGTGGTTCTAGCTCGACTGACAGCGCAGGTGACCTCCTTGCTATGTGCTGTCGACATCGACCGCAACTAAACAAGTAGCATACACCGCGACTTACACCTCCACCTCGACCCACTTGCTCTGTTCTTACCCTAAGAATTTTGTTCCACCGGTTTTGTCTTATATTGTGTCCGGCAAATCTCCATTTCAATTTTGCAACTTCTTGTCTAACATCCCTCGCTCTTGTTTTCTCTCTTATCCACTCGTTTCTCCTTTTATCCATTAGTCTTATGTGCAACATTTGTCTTTCCATTGCTCTTTGCGTTTTTATGATTTTATCCATGTTTGCTTTTGTAAACGTCCACGTTTGGGAACCATAGGTGAGAACAGGGAGTACGCAGAAAAGGAAATATGAAGACAAAACACGTAAAGATATTCTAGAATACTTAACATTTAAGTAGAGTGCCGGCAAAAAAAATCTTTACATTGCCAAATAAATCACCAAATTTAATGACAATTTGCATGCATGCGTTCTGTCTGCGCTTGGAGGGGAGAGTAGAGGAGGGGGGATAGCGAACTTGCGACGGCAATTATCTGTAGTTTACGGACCGCTTGGCTTATTTAGGGTATTCTGCGCGTTTGCACCCTAAACAGTTGGCTTTGTGCGGGTAGTCAGTGTGCTTCGGCTGCAACGTTTAAGTTGATAAATAACCCCTCTTGAAGCACCAATATCACATGCTACGGTAATTACAGAGTCTCGTTTCTCCAGTAATGTTAAAGCACGAACCTTCTCCTCTTTTGTGTTTCTTTCGACCCATATTTGTCAGTTCAATTTAGAATTTGACGATCTCAAACTTTACGCGGTAAATGAGAATAAGTTTAACACTGACTACCCGCACAAAGCCAACTGTTTAGGGTGCAAATGCGCAGAATACCCTAAATAAGCCAAGCGGTTCGTAAACTACAGATAATTGCCGTCGCAAGTACGCTATCTCCCTTCCCCTACCCTCCCCACCAAGCGCAGACAGAACGCATGCAAATTGTCTTCAAATTTGGTGATTTATTTGGCAATGTAAAGATTTTTTTGCCGGCACTGTACTACATAAAACATACAGAAGACTTAATCTTGATAAATGTAAAAAAATACCATATATTTCTTCTCGGTTGTAAATTAAACTTTTCCCATCCAAAAGGACTTTGTTCAACAAAGAAATAGAAATTTTTAGTTGTTATCTAGTATAAACCAGTGATAAGGAATAGAACGAGGACCGGTTATCAGCAAGCCGCAGATTGTGAGCTCAAGGGGTCAACTCTGACACTAAAAATTCTATTTTAGAACCGACGAGACAATTTTTAATTCTATATTTAAGACGGTGTTTGTCAGTGTCATTAACTATTGTTTACCTAGCCACACTATGTAAATAACTTTCGTACAGAAAAACGTGTGTTTGGTTTTGCATTACACTATTACTAACCAATTTACGGTAGTACAAATGCATCAGAAATTGTGATTAACATATTTTATGTGGGTATCGCGTATGTTGGCTGCTCGGAATTGGTAATTTTCTACCGAGATTTCTAAAAATGTAGAAAAACCGATGAAATGGTTACACGCATAATTAAAGTGAATTCCTAACATAAGAGAGCAGAAAATAAGATTTTACACTACATAATGGAACAATTTAGAGTCATTAAACTGTTCATAATTGAATAGAATACACTGAAAATATGTATGTAGAAAGACAAATCAGGATGCTCAATAAACTGTTAAAACTTTTCAAAGGACATTATACTTCGAAAAAAAATTTCCAGAAAAGATTTCCGTTTAATATTCATTCACTAATTCATTCATTAAGCATTACAATTCCCAGGGATTATAGCTGACGCAATGGCGTTCAAAATCCTATTCTTGAATGAGGTGGATTACTCCTCTATCTATGTCATTTATAGCTTACTGAGTGTCTTTCCTACTGTCATGACTCTTTTCCATTTCTTCCTGTCCTTGCACTGAACTTTCTAGTCTTTAACATTCATTGCTCTTTTATCTTCTTTTACATCATCCAGCCATCTTTTTCTAGGCCTTATTCTACATCTGGGCCATAGTGGTGTCCAGTTAGTTATCCT
This sequence comes from Diabrotica virgifera virgifera, assembly GCF_917563875.1. NCBI lineage: Eukaryota > Metazoa > Arthropoda > Insecta > Coleoptera > Chrysomelidae > Diabrotica > Diabrotica virgifera. The sequence continues at coordinate 254,254,726 of NC_065443.1, forward strand.
TCTGAACATTATTTGAGCGTGGGCGTCTCTGTATTTATGCCCTATGCATTCTAAGCGAAGATATGTTCTCCCGTTCATTCATCTTCAATTTCGACATTTGTCTTCGTTCTTCTTTTTCCCTCAGAAAAGCATTGTACATTGTCGCTCTCATTATTTTTCTTTCAAATTTCAGGCCATCTTCCTCTTTCTTGTTAATCTTCGTTGTTTCTATCCCATATATTATAACAACAGGTCTAGCTGTATGACACTATGCATTTTCTTGATCATTTCTAATATCGTTTCTGATATTGTTTCTTGTATACATTTTCTTGTATCATTTCTTTTACGAACATTTGTGCCCCGTATGACACTATGCAAGTTCTTGTATCAAAAACTGTATGAAATTCGGCACGTGATTGGTCGAAACTTTGTTTGTCACCCTGTCACGTTACATTGGTATGGTAGTACTGCGTCTACAGCTGATTTTAAGGATTTTATAAAATTTATAAACTTTTAAAAACAAATATTTTAAAGTTATAATAACTAGAATTTTTACGTTGACTGTTGATTATTTGTGTTTTTTATTTTGTTTTGATATTTGTGCTAAAATATGTGCATTATAATTATCTTCAGTTTGATCCAATTGTATTTTCCTCTATTAAAAAATTATGCAATATGAAACCCAAAGTTATTATACGCGGTTATACATAGTTTGAACTTTATTAGGAGCTAAATATATGGTTATTAGTAGAACAGTAGTCCATACCAAACGGTATATTAAGTATCAATAAAAGATTTATAAATAATACCTACAAAACACAAATAAATTCATCAAGACATAAATCATATGATCTCATTTTCAGCCGCCTTTATGACATTTAGAAGTTTTACCAGCAGGTTTTACGTTCTTGCTCTTTGCGCAGAAATTGGCGCAGTTCTTGTACAAGAATCTGTGCCTGACACAAATTCTTGTATCGTTTCTTGTATCTGTGTATGACACTATACATTTTTTTGACATATCAGAAACGATATTAGAAATGATACAAGAAAATGCATAGTGTCATACAGCCTTTATATAGGTTCACCTTTGTTCTCTTACTTAGTCTTGCTTCTCAGCAGATTTCTATTCATTGAAGTGTTTTTGCCTTTCAGAACGCTTTTCTCTGTTCTCACTTTTCCGGTTTTCCTACAAGTAGCTAAAGGTGGATAAAGTTTCAAATTTATGGTTCTGTGATATTAGCTATTTCTGAGTTGTGTCGTCCTTATCTATCGTCATGTATTTTGTTTTGTGCTGGTTTATCTCTAGCCCTATTCTCCTTCGTTTTTATCTAATTTTTCAACTGCTTTTATAAGTGTCTCCTCGTCGCCTTTGCTATGATGACTAGATCATCTGCATATGATACTACTTGGAGTTGGTTTGTAATGTTTCTGTTGGCGAAGTTTTTCCTCCTTATTATTTCTTCCAATATTAGGTTAAACAGTGTCGGAAATATAGAATCACCATGTCTTTGTTTTTACTTTGAGTGTTTCCGTTGAAACTTATTTTTGCGGTGCCGTGTAATGTAGGTATATTAAATAAAATAAACAAAACTTTACTTAGCCCTTAACCACTGATATGGGGTATGCCATACCCCGCCAAAAATATATTTTGTTCTTGTTTTATAAAAGATTTCTAGAAAACCATCTCTGTACCTTTAAGTGGTATGTACTTGTACCTGCTCCCACTTCTGCAGTTTTAGTATGGTTTAGTTTTTGAGCTACGTTGACGTAAAATTTTTCTTGCAGTATCACGTACCGCATGTCAGTGTTTACATTTCTATAGTTAAAAGCAGTCCATTCAGTATTCTTTCGCTATTAGTATGGCAGCAGGTTTATCAAGTTGTTCTACTTTCCAGTGCTTTCAACATTGCACATTCCAACATTCAACTACCAATGTAGCTTTTTTTGTAATTCAGTTCTAGAGGATTTTGTAAGAACCTCCACCATTTTTTTAATATCATGCATGCGTTCATAATTTATTTATTTGGAGCAGTATTTTCTTCTGAAGAAAATGAAGCAGTGTGAAGAATCATTCCGTAGTTGATGTAAAAAACAACATATTACTCTGGGCTAATTAGCAAAATACAAGGAAAAGTTATTTGCCAGCAATTTTATTGCTGGAATCGAATTATAAGATCCTATATATTAATAATATAGGTGTGCAAAAGTGCGCAGATAGTGTGCTACTTTTTTTATAAACAAAATGGCGCCCGAAAATCGTGTTTTTTTTTCAGTTTTTGCTCTATAACTCCAAAGATTTTAACTTTACACCAAAAACACCCAAATAAAAACTCACCTAAATTAAATTCTGCATAGAGACCTGTTTTTCCCGATTTACCTTTAATTAAAAATCTTTAATTTTCAACTAAAATTTTAGATAAGTAATTGTTTATCAAATTAAATAACTTTTATTTCGAAAACCTCTTCGTATAGATTATAATTCCAGAAGCCGATGGAAATTGAATGAACAGTTTAGCAACAATTGAATTGTTAATTAAAAATTTACGGTCGCTATAATAACCACAATAATTATGATACATAAGAATAACTATGATTTTTATATAAAAAGACACTGTACCTATCTAATGTACTTTAGAGAATTGAAATTAGACTATTTAAGCGGCCTCAGGAATATTTTAAAATTACATATAAACAATTGGTTGGCTAATAAACAAATAGAATATCTCGGGAAATATTAAATTAAATCATAAAAACAGTATTGGAAAAAAAGCGGCAGGACGCTTCTTTTAAAAGAAAAAACGTTTAATTGTGATGAGTGGTTCCTAAGATACAACCGGTCAAAGTTGACCGGCATTTACGGCAAAGATATAAACAATAGGATCATAATTTTCGAACCATCACCTTTTTATTTTTGTCCTCTTTCTCCACACAAATTTTCATATCTATAAAATACTCATAACATATATTATTAAAATAAAAACTATCGATATTACGAATGAAAATTGCCAAAAATGGCAAAATTCCAATAAAAAATTAGGGTGGAGAAAATGGTATTTCAAAGTTCAAAATCGGGATACGTTAAAAAATGCATTTTCTCGGCTTCCCATGGAGCAATTTTCTTCATTCTTTTTTTGTTCCCAAGTATCTCGAGTAGAGCCATCTAACTAACTCATTATTAAATGTCAAACTTGCTTTGGTTTTGTTATAATAGATTAATTTATTTATAAAAAAGAAACCTACATATTTTTTTTAGTTGTAGACTTTTTTTAGAGAAACTTACTACAAGTGAACCTTTTAACGTTAAAAACACAAATATTCTTTTGCAAGCTGTATAATTATTTAAACAATCTTTATTTAAACAAATTAAAAATTTTTGTTATAATCAATAAATTAATTTATTATAACAAAATAAAAGCAACTTTGACATTTAATAATGCGTTAGTTAGTCTACTCGAGTTACTTAAGAACAAAAAAAGAATGAAGAAAATTGCTCCATGGGAAGCCGAGAAAATGCATTTTTTTAACGTATACCGATTTTGAACTTTAGAGATTACAACCTAATTTTTGATTGGAATTTTGCTATTTTTGGCAACTTTCACTCTAGTCTAGGCGCCAGAGGGATCACCGTGTCCTTTTCAATTCTAATGGAGAAACTCAACGGTTTCTTATGGATTTTTGGCTGCTGATTACGAAGTTCAAGGGTGGATTTCAATCCGAGTGGTCAAAAAATTGTTATAAACAATTTAATTGTTTATAAGGCTCTGGCTCATAAACTAAAAAAAAAATAAAAAAAAAATGTTTTAAATAAAATTTGTTCCTTAATAAAAAACGAAGAAAAAAAACGTTTATTAATCTTAAATCCAACAATTATAACTCAAGATAGGTATTGTAAAATTAGTGCACAATGCAAATTGAAAAATAAGTATTTCTCGAAGCTCTATTGATCATTTCTCGGATTCTACGCACGAAAATAGCCTTAGAAGGTCTCATTTTAAAGCTTAATTAATAGGCTTCAAAACAAAGTTTGTTAAATTACTTTATCTTCATTTGTTTTAAAGTTATAGCCGTTCGAAGTTATAATTTTCTTTAAAAAATTGTACATTAATTTGTTTATAAGGGTTTCAAGCAAATTTGTGCTATAAACATTTATACTTTAATTAACAACAATGATAGAAGAACTCAAAAGGAACATTTTGAGCTTATGAAAATGTTCGTAACTTTATTTTTGGCCAAGATATCGATATTTTAATAGCAAAAGCTCTGAGGCGCAAGATCGGCTCACAGCGTAAAGTTGTTCTAAAGCTATTTCCTTGTGGCATTAATTATTCTAAATGGGAAATAAGCCACAATTTAACTAAAAATGATTTTATTAACGTTTCCACGTCCAAATCAGACGTCGTTGTCAAAATACAAAATATTAATAATTAAAACAAAAATGTTGTTGCTTAGAAAAACATTCTTCTGATAATTTAATTTAATCTGACTCAAAAGACTTTAAAATGATATTGCCAATATTTATGAGTTGCGTTCCTGGGACGACTTTACTGAAAGATAGTTCATTAAACCTTTAATTAAAAATTTGATTTAGGGTTGGTTTCATGTAATCGAATGAACTATCTTTCAGTAAAGTCGTCCCAGGAACGCCACTTATAAATGTTGGCAATATCATTTTAAACTACTTTAAAAGGTATAATATGTCTGAATTCAGTCAGATAAAATTTAATTAGAATAATTTTTTAATAAGCAACAACATCTTTGTTTAATTTATCAATATTTTTTATTTTAACAACGAAGTCCGATTTGGACGTCAAAACGTTAATAAAATAATTTTTTAGTTAAATTGTGGCTTATTTTAAATTTAGAATAATTAATGCCACAATGAAATAGCTTCAGAACAACTTTACGCTGTGAATCGATCTTGTGCCTCAGAGCTTGCGCTATTAAAGTATCGATATCTTGGCCAAAAATAAAGCTACGAACATTTTCATAAGCTCTAAATGTTCCTTTTGAGTTCTTCTATTATTATTGTTAATTAAAGTATAGATTTATACCTCAAATTTGCTTGAAACCCTTATAAACAAATTAATGTACAATTTTTTTAAGAAAATTATAACTTCAAACGGGTATAACTTTAAAACAAATGAAGATAGAGTAATTTAATAAACTTTGTTTGAAAGCCTATTAATCGACCTTTAAAATGAGACCCTCTAAGGCTCATTTGCATGCGTAAAAGTCGAATTACGATCGATAAATCTTCGAAAAATACATATTTTGCAATTTTCAATTTGCATTGTGCACTAATTTTACAATATCTTGAGTTATAACTGTTGGATTTAAGTTTAGTAAACGTTTTTTTCTTCATTTTTTATTAAGGAACAAATTTTATTTGAAACTTTTTTTTGTCTCTTTTAGTTTATGAGCCTTTTAGTTTATGAGCCAGAGCCTTATAACAATTAAATTGTTTATAACAATTTTTTGACCACTCGGATCGAAATCCACCCTCGAAATTCGTAATCAGCAGCCAAAAATCCATAAGAAACCGTTGAGTCTGTCCATCAGAATTGAAAAGGACACGGTGATCCCTCTGGCGCCTAGACTACTCGTAATATCGATAGTTTTTATTTTAATAATATATGTTATGAGTATTTTAAAGATATGAAAATTGGTGTGGAGAAAGAGAACCGAAATAAAAAGGTGATCGTTCAAAAATTATGATAATATTGTTTATATCTTTGCCGTAAATGCCGGTCAACTTCGACAGTTTGTATCTCAGGAACCACTCATCACAATTAAACGTTTTTTCTTTTAAAAGAGGCGTCCTGACACTTTTTTTTCAATACCGTTTTCATGATTTAATATTTTCCGAGATATTCTATTTGTCAAAAGCAAAAAAATTGTTTATAATTTTAAAATACTCCTGTGGCCGCTGAAATAGTTCAATTTCAATTCTGTGTACATTAGATAGGTACAGTGTCTTTTTATACAAAAATCATAGTTATTCTTAAGTATCATAATTATTGTGGTTATTATAGTGACCGTAAATTTTTAATTACCAATTCAATTGTTGCTAAACTGTTCATTGAATTTCCATCGGCTTCTGGAATTATAATCTATACCTATACAAAAAGAGCTTTTATATTACCAAGTTATTTAATTATTGATAAATAATTACTTATCTAAAATTTTAGTTGAAAATTAAAGATTTTGTTGGAAAAATCCGCATTTTTGCCGAAATTTTGGGAAATTTTTGTCGAATTAAATCGGGAAAAACACGTCTCTATGCAGAATTTAATTACGGTGAATTTTTATTTGAGTGTTTTTGGTGTAAGTTAAAATCTTTGGAGTTGTAGAGCAAATTTGAAAAAAAAAAACACGATTTTCGGGCGCCACTTTGTTTATAAAAAAATAGCACACTATCTGCGGACTCTGCATACCTATATTATTAATATATACAATCATAAGATTCAATTCCAGCAATAAAATTGGTGGTAAATAACTTTTCCCAAAAATGGCACATTCTCCGATAATCTGCTCAGACTATATTGAAAACAAACTAGAATAGGCAACGGTATAACATACCACATGTCACATGTCAGTGTCTACATTCTGAAACATCTACGTCAGCAGTTAAGGGTTACGCTTAAAAATTACAAATAGCATTTACTTTTATTCTTCATTGAGCAGATATAAAAATTAGCAACTAGGATGAATAAGTAATTTCTTCTTATAATCGCATAATTTGATGATTAAACATTTTTTACAGAATAAATATGTTAAAACCTTGAACAAATGTGTATCTTACTAAAATATAACATTTTTGAACTTAGAAACCGATAACTGACTTCTTTTTTGATAATAAGGTGGCAATTAGCATATGGAATACCAACATGTGAATACTTATTTGCTAAAATAAGATAAAATTTATTCGCACATGTTGCGGTATTTGTATTTTCGTACTAGGCCTGGATCCCGCGTACCAAAAAAAGGTGATTAATAGCAAGATGAAAATTTGTTCATAGTTTAAGGGTGTCTAGTCGGACAAACTTTGATGTATGGGAACACTGGAACAGGGGAAGTTTTAACTGTAGAACGTGATTTTAATTGTGGAACGTGTCATCCTGACAAGTTTATGATTGTGAAAACTAGCAGGTTGTTTTTAAGTTTATTAAATAGCAAACTTTATGTAAAATATGAAAAAATGTTTGTCCAACAAATATGTTGGTCATTTTAATAAGTCCGACACGTAGAACATGTCAAATGATAGGAATTATATTGGTGGTAAATAGCAGTCTGATTTTTGCATGAGATTTTAACGAAAGGGTAACAAATCAATTGGAAATTCTGTCCGACCAAATACATGGGACGTTTTCGTAGTCTGACGTTCGAAACCCGTAACCTGTTCCACAATTAAAACTTCCCCTGTTCCCGTACATCAAAGTTTGTCCGACTAGACACCGTTAAGCTATTAACAAATTTTCAGCTTGCTATTAATAAACTTTTTTTTGATACGCGGGATCCAGGCTTATACATCACGATGTAAATCTGCTAAATTGTCTGTCGATTTGGAATATTCCATTGATTCAACAATCAACACGGTTCAGACAAGGACAAGTTAAGATTTGAAGAATACTAAAAATACCGCTTGTCGCTGAATGAAGATACTGGTTTTGAAGTCATTGAAAAAGAAATAAAATTGGAATGCTGCGGAGTAATACACGACATAATGTTTATTTTTTTATTAACTTTCATTGACAATGATATGAAATATTTTGAAATTATCCTGATATTATGGACTATCTTTTGAGCAATATAATTTTTAAATTGAATCTGATCAAGGTAAGTATTCTCCATTCTAGCGACATGCGTTATTCAGCACGAATCTGTCATATCCATTACAGCTCGCAAATAGCATAACATGATCTTCAATAATGTTTTCAACATACATGTCAGCTGTCATTCGCCCAATCACCAATGTCATTTCCAAACAATAAAGCTCCATCCATAGCACTATGCCACCACCACCAAAAATAACGCTCTGTATGAGTTAAAACTGACAAGACATATTGACGAATCTTCAACTACAGAAGAGTTGGCGAACTGTATGCTAGTTGTAACCTCATACAGAGCATAAGTTTTGGTAGCGGCGGTATAGAGCTATGGAACGCTATTGCTTGGAAAGGACATATCGAACTTGTGGAGGTGATTGGGCGAACTGACATGTAAATTGAAAACGTTTTAGGCTGCACCTACATTGGATCTGTAAATCGCCCGATATCGGGCGATTGATAGGAGAAGCTACAGCAGGGAAGCAGTTCTACGTCGCGTCGGTCGATATCGGATCGGAGAAAAACGGATCCCATGTAGGCACCCTCATTTAATACCATGGGTTTATTTTTTAATCCGACGTCGGATCGGATCGGAGAAATACGAATCCAATGTATGTGCGGCCTTAGAAGATCATGCTTTGTCATTTGCCAACCATATTTAACAATACATATATGACAGATTCGTGCAAATGTACGGATAACGCACGTCCTCATGTCGTTAGAATAGTGAATACTTACCGTGATGAGATTCAATTTAAAAATTATATTGGCCACCATATCAGATTCACATCAGAGATCACATCAATCACTTATTTTGTATTTGCTGTCTTTTTCTATAAATAACAAACTTTTATTATAGAAAAAGACAGCAAATACAAAATAAGTGATTGATGTGATCGTTCATGGGTATTCTTTCATTTTTCCGACTGACTTTAAAACATTGCGTTCGGAGAAGAAATCCTATTCCAATGACACTGGACGGGATAAAAAATTTCACCTCGCATGATAATTTCAAAATATTCCATATTTTAAATAAATTAGAATAAATCCATAAATATAAATTAGAAAACTAACTATAGACCCATTAGCCCCTGTTATCAGTCTTGTATAAGCTGTTTGTGAAGATAATTACTTTGCGACTAATAAATTAGCTGGATAGTTATCAACTTCGGGAACAGGCAGGATTTAGAAAAGGTTACAGCACCATAAATCATATATAATAAGAACACTAATCGAAAAATTAAACAAATACAGTGTAATACTCTGCAATATGGTAGATTACGAGAAAGCATTTGACCCCATAGAAATTTGGGCAATCCTTAATGCCTTAAGCAACAATAGAGTTGATGGCCGTTATCCCGGCAACCTGCCACGTGGCTTTGCAAGGCGTTAACTGCCACGTGGGGTGCTCACAGCACCCCTTAAAAAATTTTTGTGATCTACTTGTTTATAAACAAAGTAATGTGTTGAGTTAAACAAGAATATAAAAAACCATGTTTTATTAACTTATTAGCTAGGTATATTTATACAGGGTGTTAGTAAATAAGTATGAAAAATTTTAAGGGCTAATTCTACATGAAAAATTAATACCAGTTTGCTCTATAAACATATTTCCGCAAATGCTTAGTTTCGGAGATACGGGGTGTTGAAATTTTTATTTCAAACTGCCAATTTATTTATTGCTCTAAGACCAGTTGAGCTATGAAAATAAAATTTGGTGAGTTTTAGGAGGTAGTTATTACGAATTTTTTGACATACAATTTAGAATTTTGTATTCATCTTTGGCGCGCCTACGGGCAATGGTCTGAATTTTTTGAAAGAAAAAAATAGTACGCCACTGAGATATTTCGAATTAAAAATTATTTTTAAATTCCACGTCTAATTTATGATAAAAAACCTTTCTTGCCTTTTTTTCATATGATGCACCGTTTTTATGCAGAAAAATAAAACATCTTGGCGCGTATTTTTCATTTCTTAATACATCATCAAGAACTATCCAATATAATAATACTAAACTAGAACAATAACAGAAAATATTACTAATAAGATTTCAACTAGGTGCAAAGCTGCAAGAAATGTTTAAAATGATCTCCTTTACAGATAACAGAAGAATTTTATATTCATCATTGGCGCGCGTACGGGTAATGGTCTGAATTTTTTGAAGAAAAAAATAGTACTCCACTGAGATATGTCAAACTAAAAATCATTTTTGAATTCCCCGTTCAATTTACGACAAAAAATCTTTCTTTCCTTTTTTTCATACGAGGCGCCGTTTTTATACAAAAAAAAACATCTTAACGCTTACCAATTACCAAGTATTTGAGGTAGTTTCCATATGAATAGAAACTTAGTTCAAATACTTTGTAAACGTTAAGATGTTTAATTTTTTTGCATAAAAACGGCGCCGCATATGAAAAAACTGCAAGAAAGATTTTTTGTCGTCAATTGAACGAGGAAATCAAAAATGATTTTTAGTTTAACATATCTCAGTGGCGTACTATTTTTTTCTTCAAAAAATTCAGACCATTACCCGTACGCGCGCCAATGATGAATATAAAATTCTTCTGTTACCTGTAAAGGAGATCATTTTAAATACTTCTTGCAGCTTTGCACCTAGTTGAAATGGTATTAGTAATATTTTCTGTTATTGTTCTAGTTTAGTATTATTATATTGGATAGTTCTTGATAATGTATTAAGAAATGAAAAATACGCGCCAAGATGTTTTATTTTTCTGGATAAAAACGGTGCATCATATGAAAAAAATGCAAGAAAGGTTTTTATTCGTAAATTAGACGTGGAATTTAAAAATAATTTCTAATTCGAAATATCTCAGTGGCGTACTATTTTTTTCTTTAAAATAATTCAGATCATTGCCCGTAGGCGCGCCAATGATGAATACAAAATTCTTAATTGTATGTCATAAAATTCGTAATAACTACCTCCTAAAACTCACCAAATTTCATTTTCATAGCTCAACTGGTCTTAGAGCAATAAATAAATTGGCAGTTTGAAATAAAAATTTCAACACCCCGTATCTCCGAAACTAAGCATTTGCGGACATATGTTTATAGCGCAAACTGGCATTAATTTTTCATGTAGAATTAGCCCCTAAAATTTTTCATACTTATTTACTAACACCCTGTATATTATAAAAGTTAAAAAATAAAATTAAAAAGGTATTATAAGCAAATTAGCAAGTACCAACCCATAATAAATGATGTGAAGTGAAATATGTAAAAAAGTTTAATTTATTGAGTAAAGAGACTATATTAATAATTTAAATCAGTTATTACAATAGAAACTGTAAAATTGACCTGTTTATCAAAAACACAAAAAAAAATTAAAACCTAAACTGAGAGATCATGACACACCAATAATTTGACTTTAGAGCTAAAGACACTAAATGTGTCAGAGACACAGATGTATGAGGTGTCAGAATGACACTAAATAACCACTTCAAACGCAAACATATCTATGCTATATAATATTATAGAAAGCTACCATGACGCAGAGCACGGTTAACAAACTTGAAATACCAAATATTTGATGAAAATTTGTTATGGGGTGCTGGTAGCACCCCACGTGGCAGGTGCCGGGTTATACAAAAATCATTAAGTATATCAATGACAAGGAGATTCTATATCACAAAAGCTGTTTACGACTTCAGCTGTTTACAACACATAAAAAAGAAAGGAATACCACCAGCTTTCACAACAAACAACAAAAGCAAATACATTAAAAACAATAAGAGCCAACTGAAAAAGCAATTACAGATTGGTGTATACTTAGTGTGACCAACTCCAATTCAGTCGAATCCGGGACAATGCTGAAAAAAATACCTAAAATCCGGGACTTTTGAATGAAAATCGGGCCATTTGTTATTTTTTTAAATATAGGACTCTAATATCATCATTTTATTGGTTATTTAACATTTTTATGTTGACAATGATATTTTTGATGGGGTTAAGCCACAATTGGTTATAATGATAATTATATTTTTGTTAGTTTTTGACGTTTCGACTTCCAATCCAGAAACCATTCTCAAAAAAGGAGAAAACAGAAAATAAACTGATGCTGGATTTTCATCTTATCTTAATTTTTTTTTTTTTTCAATAAAGGAAATTCTTCTTCCAATATTTTATTGAAAGTGCAATATCGTTTACTTTCTTGTGTTGGTTCCATATTATTCATATTAACAATAATAATATATTGGAATGAAAAAGTCAGGTCAAAAACAATAATTCCGAGATGGTCACTAATCGATTTTCGGATTCAAAGTGATTACTGTACTGACAATAAAATAAATGTTTAGATAAAAAAAATCATATTGCAACGCAGCAGATTTGAATTTGGCTCAAAGCATGCAAGGGTTTGGAAATTAATCATATTTCGCGAACGAACTCAAGAGGTTTATCTACTTAAAGTGGTTGACAAAACCGAAAAAAAAGATGCATCAGCAATCATTACATTACATCGTTCGATGCTAGGCATGATTCATTGTGACATGAATTATTATTGTTTTTGAATGGTCTTTTCGGAAGACGATAATTAAAACACACAAATAAAAAAAAATACACAGTTTTCGTTTTCTTTCATAGAACTATTAAAATTTATAACACGATAAAAATTTTTTTTTCGTCTCAACGATTTAATTGTAAATTCTTAGAATAAAAACGAAAATATAGACTTTTACCAAAAAGTTGAAAATACGGATGGCCCGGAAGCCTTGTCCGGGACGCCGGGACACAACTTCGTAATTCGGGCCATGTCCCGGATTTTTCGGGCTAGTTGGTCACACTATGTATACTAACTGAAATGTGGCGACTGTTCAAAAACTTACATCGGTCATACTGGCAGAACCTTTGACAAACGTATAGCAGAACACAAAAGGACTTTCAAAAATAGAAAAAGAGATTCTACGTAAGCACTTCGTAAAAGTATGGAATGACGCATATTAGATCATTATGGCGGTTGTTGAGTATGTATTGGCGGTTGTACTGAAGTAATAGGTTCTGAGTATTGTATATTCTGAGTTCTGAGTCAGATTTCTAATCAGCGACTTTAAATTATCAAATTTGGAAAAAATATTGCGCTTTGATTGATATGTTCAATTTCTTTCCGCCATTTGTTTTTCAAAAAAAATGTTAGATTCGTAATCGGCAATACCAAAAACCCTTGTAAAAGTACGAAAGTAATTCCGAAGTGTATGAACAAAGGTTTTACAGCTTTTAAAGGATTCTGACCACGTTTTCGGCTTTTGGAACCACAGTTTGCTGGTTCAAATCGGTTTACTGATATTTTATCAATTTTCGTGATTTTTTAAAAACAATTCTATGAACATTATGCATGTATCACATAAATTCGTATCTAAAATGTTAATTATCTGTATAACGTTGTAAATAAATAGTTACATTTTTATGTTCACACACTTTAAATAATATGTTTATTAGTTTTTAACGTGTCTTGTCATAGACGGAGAGGCAGTGCTGAAAAATCTCGTTGAATTTACTAAAGTTAAATTTTTCACAGTTGATTACTGTGATTGTGTAGAGAAACATACTGCGGTCGGTCGACCGAAACGTAGAACAGGGTTTACTGAGAGGGTATCAAAGTTGCTTTTCTACGAAGGTAATTAAATCCATTTACTAAGGCTGAAAATCAGTACCTACACAAATTCTAAATTGAATTTAAATAAGTTATTATAGTCGGTCAGCTGTATGAAGGGACAGAGCCGGTGGGTCGCCCCCAATGAATGTACAGGGTTATTCACTACATTTTGAACCCCTGTAAACTGCTTTATTTACAGAATTAGAAAAAAATGTAAAATACAAAAGTTATTCGATTTTTTGACATAAATATGTACTAGTGATGTCATCCATCTGGGCGTGATGACGTAATCGACAATTTTTTTTTAAATGAGAATAGGGGTCGTGTGCTAGCTCATTTGAAAGGTCATTCAATTCTCTATACAGTACTATAAACATTAGGATCATTATTTATACAGGGTGTCCAATTTTTTTTTTAATTATTAATTAAACAATTATTTAATTGGACAATGATAATATACATCACGTTGTAAACCGCTGCGAAATTTATCAGTTTTTAAATGATAAAAACACAGTTTAAAATTATTTTGTTAGTTCCTCCACATTGTTATAGTGGAAACACCATGTAAACCTCGCAAACCTGACGTGAGTACCAAAAACCACATCATATTATATTTATATTAATAATAATATAACCTATAAAATATCCAAGAAATATAAATAGGACCAGTTTTGGGCCAAGATCCACACCGGTTTTTGAACCGGCGACAGGGCCGGCCTTGCAACGTCTCCAAAATTAATCAAACATGACTTCGAATAACACCATGAACACTACCCAAACTACATCTCACATCTCATATTCCAGTGTTGTTAACACGTTTAAACAACCAACAAAAGACGAAGCCCTAGTTCTTTCTAGTATTGAAGGAATCAAAGTTCAAGAGTACATCATAGCCGTCGGTTCAATAGTTGGTCCACGTAACGTATCTTTCGCTTCCAGAATAGCCAATAATAGAATATGTATATATCTCTCTTCTAAAAATATGGTTGATTCATTGCTGCATTCCCACAAATACGTCAATATAAAAGAAACTCAAGTAGAAATAAGAAGACTTATCACTCCAGCTCAAAGACTGATAATATCAAACGCTGGTCCTTCTGTTCCAACCACGTTAATTGAACAAGAACTACGTAAAATGGGTATGAACGCCGTCTCTAAAATGACTTTTCTTAGGGTAGGAATGCCTGAAAGCGAATACAGCCATGTCTTGAGTTTTAGAAGGCAAACATTTATCACACCTTTAGAAAATATGTCCATTCCCGATTCTTTCATGATCTCTCATGATAATACCACTTACAGACTATACCTTTCTATAGAAGGATTCAACTGTTCAAAATGCAAGACTATTGGTCACCAGGAAACAGAATGTCCTGACAATGCTAATGCAATCACTTCTAATACAACCAATCTTGACTCAACCAATTCTAATCCACCCACTTCTAATACAACAAATCCTGACCCAACCAATTCTAATCCAACCACTTCTAAAGCTCTTCCAGAAACCTCCCAAAACACACAATATATAACAAATCTACCTTATAACCAAACAGAACAAAAACCTTCTGACAAAGCCTTAATATCCACCTCTAAAGATCACCCAGCATCTTCCCAAAACATATTAGATCAGATCCCAGACGTACAGGTCTCTAATAACCAATTAGAATCTACCATAGAAACTGACGACATGTCAAGACCTACAAATAATACAAATGAAACAAACACTTTAAAAATCCCAACATCATCAACTTCCAACAAGATCAGCAATCTTACTCCATTAGAAATAACACGACCTAAAATTATTCCAAACGTCACAAAACATCTAAAAAGGCTCATCTCATCGTCTCCAGAAATCAACGAAAATACCACACAGACCGATTCTCATATCTTCACTTCTCCAGTAACAAGGAAATCAAAGAAAAAAACAAAAACGTCTAAAAGAAATTCTCGAGATGAACTTTTACTTTCCCTAGAGACAATTAAAGACAAAATCGCAAACAGATCACCACCATTTGTCCTTAACTTCGACGAAATATGTGACTTTCTCGAAAACACATTACACGCAAAACATCCCGAAATAACCTCAAAAAACTATTCGAACGAAACAGCCGAATTAATTCAGATCCTTAATTTTGTTCACGCTTATACCCACAATTCAAAATTAAAAAATAATATAACTCGATTAAGAAAGAAACTAAGCCCCAATAATAATTTCTCTTCCACAGAAGAGACCGATGAAACACATTCTCAGTCAGAACTCGATTACCTGTATATTACAGTGGAATATCAATGGGTTCTACACCCATTTAGAACAATTAAAACTTCTAATAAATGAAACATGCCCTAAGATCTTATGTCTTCAAGAAACTCATTTTAAGCAATCCAATATTAATCTTCAAAACTACCAATGTTTTCCAAAAAACAGAATAGCACAACAGAATAGCACAACAGGCAAGTGGCGGAGTAGCCATCTTTGTAAGAACAGACCTAGAAGCTAAGCCAATCACATTAAGAGTGTCCTCAATTTCAAAAAGAAAGAAGATCCCATAGAATCACAGACGATGACCTCAAGACAATCCTCACCAAAAAAGTTTCATCAGTGTTAACATATTTAAAAGACATCAAATTGTATAACTAACTCTATTTAATGTAATACTTTGTATTGTTATATCCACTAATAACCCTGCGTGGTTGATGTGGTTTTGTGTTTTAAATAAAAAAAAAATTATTTAATTAAAATTTTTTTTGGACACCCTGTATAATTAATCATGTTAATGTTTGTATTACTGAATAGGGAACTGAATAACCTTTCAAATGAGCTAGCCCTCGACCCCTATTCCTATTTAAAAAAAATAGTCGATTACGTCATCACGCCCAAATGGATGACGTCACTAGTACGATATATATGTCAAAAAATCATAATTTAAAAATCGAATAACTTTTGTATTTTACATTTTTTTCTAATTCTGTAAATAAAGCAGTTTACAAGGGGGTCAACATATAGTCAATAACCCTGTACATTCACTGGGGCCGACCGACCGGCTCTGTCCCGTCATACAGCTGACCGAGTATAATAACTTATTTATATTTAATTTAGAATGTGTGTACTGATTTTCAGCCTTAGTAAATGGATTTAATTAGCTTCGTAGGAAAGCAACTTTGATACCCTCTCAGTAACCCCTGTTCTACGTTTCGCTTGACCGACCGCAGTATGTTTCTCTACAAAATCACAGTAATTTAACTGTGAAAAATCTAGCTTTAGTAAATTCAAAGAGATTTTTCAGCGTTCCTTCTTGGACTATCATAATGGACAGGGTTGATCACACAAATTCGATCAAGAATAGAGCAATCAAGAGCAGGTTTTTTGAAGATAAGGAAATTTCTGAGTAAAGACTCAATCTGCAAATCCGAGATCGGATGGTAAAGTGTTATATCCACTCTATTCTTCTCTATGATGCCAAAGCTTGGACTGTTAATGTTGACTAATGAAAAAGCTGGAAGCTTTTGAGATGTGGCTTTTTAGGTGAATTTTGAAAATACCATGAACCGATCATATTACGAACGAAATGGTGTTGCAAAGAATGGGAAGAGACAGAGAACTTTTGACCACCAGTAAAAGGAGAAACACAGCACATGTATATGGGGCACATACTTAGAAGTGATAAGTACGAGTTGTTACAGCTGATTATGAAGGGTAAAATCGAAGGAAAAGGCGTCCTAATAGACGACAAATATCCTTGCTGAAAAACATTCGCGACTGGAACGGGTTAAACACATAGACGATTAAAAATATTAAAAAAAAAACAATTTTAAATATTGCACAATCATTTTGCAAAAACATGTCAATTTTTGCTTATAAACATTTGGATAAATTGTAACTATTGCCTACAGGAAAATTATTTTTTTTATATTTGTAAAAGTTGGATTTTTTCACAAATTAAAAAAAGTTGTGCTAGGTCAATTTTGGACAAACTTAGTCCCTTTTAATGCGCAAAATTCGAAAAAGATTGCCTTTCAACGGAATCGTCAACAAAGCTCAAAAAAATGTAGCCCTCAAGATCTGTCTGTTTTGACACTCAAAGCCAGGCCTTTGAAATATCACCTTCAAATTAGAGCTGGTAACTGTAGCTCTGGTTCCAGTTTATGGACTTCGACGTTTATTTTAATGTGTACTTTTTCTGTACATTTCGAATATGCATCATTTAAATAAATAAATTGTTAAATAAACCATCTAATTTGTTTAAACATTTTTTTCAATTTTTTATTTTTATTTTAGTAATATCTGAGGTATTTTTATTGTAAAACATAAATATTTATGAATAAATATATACTTCTTCAATAAAATTCATAAATAAACATAAGATTTTATGGAAAAAATAAATTATCCCATTTAAGTTTATGTATTGCTTTGAAAATAAAGAAATATCATATAAACTAGGTTTTATTTTTTCTTAACATGCTATTATACAGTGATGAGCGCGCTAATAACCGGCAAAATAACGCAAAAGATGGAAAACATAATACACTGCGAAACAAAACGAGAAGAAACTAGTGGAGGTGGAAACGATCGTTATAAACGTCTAAATTAACATTACATTATATAGTTTCCCATCTTTAGACGTCCGTGACAGAAGTATTTTATAAAATTCTACTGTCACAGTGACAGTTGTCATACTTCTCTGATACGTTTAAAGGTGGGAAACTATGTAATATAATGTTAATTTAGACCTTTATAACGATCATTTCCACCTCCACTAGTTTCATCTCTTTTTGTTGTTCTGAAGCTATTTCCTTGTGGCATTTTTATAATTAAGTATTTTCTATGGGAAATAAGCCACAATTTTACTAAAAAATGAATTTATTAACGTTTCGAAGCCCAAATCAGGTTTCGTTGTCAAAATACTATTGATCATCTCTTTTTGTTTCGCAATGTATTATGTTTTCCATCTTTTGCGTTATTTTGCCGGTTATTAGTGCGCTCATCACTGTATATGATATTTTCCTGCAAGCAATGGTTAAAAAGCTATTCCAAATGTTTATAAGAATCCATTTAATTTGGGATAAATAAAATAACTTTTAAAGTATTTGACTGATAGCATTGAAATTGTAAGCATATTTTAAGCACTACAAGATGAAAGTTCTAAGTAAAAAATATTTCTGGTGGGATGTAGAGTAATATTTTATGTGCTATTAGATTAAAAACTTAGTCTTTTGTTCGTTGCAACGCGTAAATGCACGCTGGGGTTTGTCCAGAGAGAGCAGCATTATGTACCTCCTGATGAGAGACTAATAAGTTTCGAAACTGGTAGAGGTGCTTGCTGAACTCTCTGATTGAACTAGAATATGATGCGGCTGTAGTTTCGTGTTGCAACGAAATTGAAAATGATTATTAATTTTTGAAAAAAATATTTGTTGATAAAAAACCGAAATTTTTTACGTAGGTATATTGCAATTTTCTAAACAGTTTGTAGGTATTTCAAATGCTTCAATTTTTGCTGATACACGAAAAAAGTAAAAATTTACCGTTTTTTGACTTTAATTTATTAATAACTAATAAATTCCAAATATTCGACTGCATAAAACATATATTATGTTCTTGTTGTAGAGGATATCCAAAACAAATAACGTTTGCCTGGCCTGGGTCAGTGTCATGAGAAAATTTTTATTTTACTTCCCTAGGCTATAATATTATGTCCTTTTTTGAACAATATTGAATATCAGTTTATTTACTAAATGATTTTTATTCCAGGTAAATATGTACAATTTTATATTAGGTGATACTTTTAATAGGTTTCTATAAGTATATACAAAAAACATACTATTTTTGTTCATTGATAGTTGTTGTAACAATGTCTTTAACATTATAAATTATAAACAAACATTTGTCAATGTTAATCAATGAATACGAATGAAGTGGCTGAATACAATTTCGATTTAATACATCCAAAGGTTAACAAAGCACGTGGTCGTTTTTTTATTACTGGGTTATTTCAGTAGCATCACAATATACAGGGAGTCCCGAAAAGATTGGTAATAAATTATACCACAGATTCTGGGGTCAAAAATAGGTTGATTGAACCTCACGTACCTAAATACAATACTGCACACAAAAAAAGTTACAGCTCTTTGAAGTTACAAAATGAAAATCGATTTTTTCATATATCGAAAACTCGAGATTTTTTATTGAAAATGGACATGTGGCATTCTTATGGCAGCAACATCTTAAAAAAAATTAAAGTGAAATTTGTGCACCCCATAAAAATTTTATGGGGGTTTTGTTTCCTTAACCCCCCCCCCAAACTTTTGTGTACGTTCCAATTAAATTATTATTGTGGCACACAATAACACGATGTTTTTAAAACTTTTTTGCCTCTAAGTACTTTTTCGATAAGCCAGTGTTTATCGAGATATTTTGAATATTTGTCGAATCCACCACATACATATTTGTACATGGTTACGTACGATTATAGAGACCTGATAATAATCTGAAAATTTATTTTTTATAATTTACATTTTTAGGTATACATATTTTGAAAAAGAAGCCACATCTCGATAAAAGGTGACTTATCAAAAAAAGACTAAGAGGCAAAAAAGTTTTAAAAACACTGGGTTTACGTGAACGTACGCGAACATTTGGGTGGTTTAAAGGAACAAAACCTCCATAAAATTTTTATGTAAACATATTAAAAAAGAAGCCGAATCTCGATAAAAATTGGCTTATCGAAAAAATACTAAGAGGCAAAAAGGTTTAAAAACGTTGTGTTTAACTAATGGTACCACAATAATGAATTAATTGGAACGTACACAAAAGTTTGGGGAACAAAACCCACATAAAACTTCCATAAAACTTTTATGGGGTGGACAAATTTCACTATAATTTTGTTTTAAGATGCTCCTGCCATAAGAATCATACATGTCCATTTTCAATAAAAAAATCTAACATAGTTTTCGACATATTGGGAAAACTCGATTTTCATTTTGTAACTTCAAAGGGCTGTAACTTTTTTTATGAGCACATATTTGTACTAAGGTAAGTTAGGTTCAATCGAACTATTTTTGACCCCAGAATGTGTGGTATAATTTATGACCTTAAATTAAATTTTTAAATTTATGCAAAATATTATTGTAACAAGAAAATCCCAAGATGGGATCACAAACAAAAAGTATTGAGAACACATGGTACGTGCAAACAAAAGGAATTATCAGTGAAGACATAGACGATAGAAACATGATGTCAGTTGCTGATATGTAATGAGATATTACCCGTTGCACATAAAAAAAAATAAAAAATAAGTGAAAAGACTATAATGAATGTGAATTAGATAATATTATAGGCGACTACCAATGTCTCGTGCTGGAACATCAACAATAGATCAAAAATTTAAGATCCGACATACTTGAAAAATAAACTGGGAATTCAACCGAGATGCATACCAAATTTTCGTAGATTTCCAGCAAGCATATGGTTCGATAAGAAGAAGCAGACTATGAAAATGCTAGAAATGAGAATACCAAGAAAATTAGTGGAGCTAACTCGTGCGGGACAGATATGCACAGGTAAAGATAGGAAACAGAACATTCATGCCATTTAGTATAACAACAGAACTTACACAAGGAGACCCCTTATCACCGTTTTTATTCAATTTGGCCTTAGAATATGCAATAAATAAAATATCGTCTAAGGTGACAGGGAAATTTGAGAATCAAGGATCAAAACTATTGTTCGCCTTTACTGATGATCTAGCTAGATGCAGTCACTCATTCTACAAGAGACGTGAGAGAGGTCTTATCACAAATCGAGGAGAAAACAGGTAGTCTGGGTCTTCGAATAAATGAAGAGAAGACAAAATACGTGCTAGGATAGCTGCGGGGAATAGAGCATTATACTTCCTATCATCATTATTAAGATCTAAGCTGCTAAAAAGACAATCTAAATTAAGACTGTAAATGTCAATTATTCGCCCAATTGTTACATACGAAAGTGAAACATAAACTATACATCAGCGGAAAATAAATAAGCTGCTGGTATTTGAAACGAAGGTTCTCAGAATAATATTTGGCCCTCAAAGAGATGAACTGACAGGAGAGTGGAGAAGACGCAATGCTGAATTGGTGACTCTGAATGGTACTGAAAACGTCACACATATTTATAAAAGCTAACCGTATAAGATGGGCAGGTCATGTGATAAGATCAGAAGACGACGAAGTGGTAAAGTCAGTGTTTTTTCAGAGACCAAAAGGTAGAAGATATATTTTAGCTCATAATGGCAAAATATAACACATGCCTTTTGTTCGTCCTAAAACTAAAAATAAAATTTACTATATTTGTTGGGAATAAACCACAATTTTAATTTAAAATTAAGTTTATTTGACGTATATTATTCCAACAAAAATGATAAATTGCATTAAGATGCCACAAGAAAATAGCCTCAAAACAATATTAAAAATAAATTTCCAATTCCTGAGATTTATCAGGCTTTTTAACAAACATGCCAACAAAGATATCAAAAATTACCACTGCAGAGGTACTTAAGTTATCAAAGTTAATGTATTTTTGGAAATTTTGCAGATAAGATTGAACAAAATAATAAACAACGGTAAACAAACATAAGTAAGGGAAATTATTAACAAAAATATAATACTACGAAAAGAAATATAAATATATGATACAAGGTATAACAGAAGAACTCTTGAATAATATAAAATTAGGATTTGGAAAATTGATTGAAAAAGGTTACCAAAAACGATTTTTGATAGAAATTACTAATGGTTAGCAAAAATGGATGACGTTTTGAAGGTTCGAAATAAATCAGCGGATCGTAAGAGCATGAAATATCGATGATAAAGATGTAATTATAACATCAATAAAACGATACAACGACAACGGCACACAACGGCATCGAAAAATGCGATAGTGAATTATTAAGCTCGACCCAACCTATTTTATCATACAGAATATTACTAATTTAGTAGAATCTTAACAATCTTATGATATCGGACGTGTATTCTAACCAATTTTGTACATTTTGGCTCTTAATTTAGCACGTTATTTATTTATGTTATAAAGGAACTCTATACCAACATTTAAGACTCCAGTCCTCTCTATCGAAAGTTATTTGTATCTTTGGTGGCCTTGGATCTATCGATTAGAGTTTGTTTAGCAGTAAATGGTTGACTTCAATTAGTAAATAGCAATAAGCGAAATAGATATTTGTATTTATCTACACTTTCTATCTGGATATTATTAATATGGAGTGTCTCGTTGTCTTTTGGATGTTTTGTAGATCTATACAAAACCAGATAATTGTATAAAATAAAAACTATGTTAAAACATTTTAAAATTGCAACAACTTTTCCACTATTATTAACTTAGAACTCCTAGAAAACACAAAGTAATGAAGAGATCAACGATATCCTTCATTTTTATTTAGCGGATATACGCTTTCCAAATATTATTTACTGTGAATAACCTTAATAAAACTGATATCTCTTCCGTAATTATCAGGAACAAAATCTGATATTACCGTTGCAATGATTAACAAGTTGACAAGGTTGTTAAAAGGTGATTGAAAAGGTGTTATTCGAGATTTTGTCTCATACATTTTTTCTTGGAATCGATTTAATTTAAAATTTTATGGTATGGAACAACACTAAAACAATTGACATAGATGAAGGCTACATTTTAATAAACAGATCCCTTAATAATCATAAAAACAAGTAAATGATAAAGACGAAAAACGAGGACACGACTGATGGGTAAGATATAATATATAAGAGGGATGGAATTATGAAATATAGGAAACAAATTCAATACAAAAAGCAGTGGATATCCACCAGGATTGTAAGATTAAGTAATCAATGAGCTCATTCCCGAGATAAGAATTGTTTTAACTTTCACAACTTTCATCTAGTTTGAAGGAATGAATGAAGCACGTCGTTCGAATGGTATAAAAACAATATATAGAAAAGTCTTTCCACAGGTAAGCCCTGGAAATTATGATGAATTTAAAAGATTGGCATGCGAAGAAGGCTTTTCCTTGGACTATAACCTAGGAATGACCCCAGGAAAAATTTAGCAGATCAAATAAAAACTGTCCCACTAGCTCACTGCAAGTGCAAAAAACAATAAACTGGTTTCAGAGTATGATAAATGTATCTTACATTAATAAATTCTACCTTACTTTATTAAGATTAATTAAAATTGCATCCAGTACAACACACTACTACTGGTCATAGCATTTGTCGATTACGAGAAGGCTTTTGATTCTTTAGAGTTTTGACGCAGTAATGGAATCAATACTAAAGCATATCCGAATAGATTACAGGTATATGTCACTAATCAGAAACATTTTTGTAAGACCGCTACATCCAATATACAGATAATAACAAGGAATACTAAGGATCAGGTTGGGCAATGCCCTTATTTTTCCCATTGCTACATACGCAGCTGAAACATGAAGTCTCAAAAAAATCGATAGAAGTAAGATCGAAGTCAAAAATGAATAACCATTTTCAATTTCGTTGCAACACGAAACTGCAGCCGCATCATTATTCCAGTTCAATCAGAGAGTTCAACAAGCACCTCTACCGGTTTCGAAACTTATTAGTCTCTCATCAGGAGGCACATATGCTGCTCTCTCTGACCCAACTAGGACAAACCCCGGCGTGCAGCCACGGATTGCAACGAACGAAATGACAGGGATGCCCTAGCGGCAACTGCTAGCAAAAAACTAAGTTTTAAATCTAATAGCACACAAAACAACATCCAAAAATGTTGCTCCACATCCTACCAGATTGAAAACAATGGGAACCTTCTCTGGTAACACCTACGAGGCTTCTACAATTTGCAAGCCATAACGGATGCCGAGACTAAGGAAGATGAGGGAATTTTACAATTTATAATTCACGTCACATCTGCTCAGCTCGGTAAATTTTTGGATGTTGTTTTGTGTGCCATTAGAGTAAAACTTAGTCTTTTGCTAGCAGTTGCCGCTAGGGCATCTATGCCATTTCATTCGTTGCAATCCGGGACTGCACGCCGGGGTTTGTTCTGGTTGGATCAGAGAGAGCAGCATATGCGCCTCCTGATGAGAGACTAGTAAGTTTCGAAACCGGTGGAGGTGCTGGCTGCGCTCTCTGATTGGACTGGAATATGTTGCGGCTGTATTTTCGTTTTGCAACGAAATTGAAAATGGTAATTCATTTTTGATTTATATGTTTACTCTGATTGGAGTACGAAGGGAACCATTTTTGTTGGAACTTTACCGCGCTGAGCAGATGGGACGTGAATTATATATTGTAAAATTCCCTCATCTTCCTTAGTCTCAGCATCCGTTATGGCTTGCAAATTGTAGAAGCCTCGGAGATGTTACCAGAGAAGGTTCCCATTGTTTTCAATCTGTTAGGATGTAGAGTAACATTTGTGGATGTTGTTTTGTGTGCTGTTAGATTGCAAACTTAGTTTTTTTTTAAGATCGAAGCCTTCGAAATGTGTGTCTACAGAAGAATTCTACGCATGTTATGAACGGAACACAGAATCAACCTGTCAATTCTGGAAGAGCTTCATATAAAAGTAAACCCATACCTAAATTATTTCGGCCACATAGCCAGAAGAATGGGGACTATGAAACTATTGGTAATAGAAGGGAAGGTTCAAGGCCGAAAACCCAGAGGATGATCTCTAACACGATAGGCAGGCCAAATGAAGACTGGTGGAAAAATCCCTACATGAAGCCGTCCATCTGGCACAGGATCGCAACCAATGAAGACAGACATGAAGAGAAGGACATCAAATATACAACTACATGAAAACAGTTTAGAAGGTCAAGGAGTAAGACAAGGAGACAATACATTGAAAAGTCTCAGATGCAGAATTCACCACTATATTAAAATTAAAATGGTAAATAGTTATTTAAATTTGAAACTTTTCGTGTTGAAAGTTCTTTCTGGTACATCCTTAATCTGCGACTTTTACAATTTATAAGACCGCAGACGACGAATGACGAATTTATAAGATTCGTAACTTAGAATCTATAAGATTATAAGAAACTATAAAAGAAGCCGAAGACCGAAACGTTTTCGGACCTATCAGTCCATCATCAGTGAACTCGTATACTTGCTAACTGGCCCCAGAACCAAACAATGGTTATAATTATAATTCAATCTACATTTTAAAGTACATAGTAAAATTGAAATGGCTTAACGCCGATGTTAGTGGGAAACCTCTGGGAACATAATGAAACCCTATACGAAAACTTTAAACAACCATCTTGGGCCACAAATGTCTGCCAAGTGACACTTAAGTGGCAGACATTCTTGGCCCAAGATGGTTGATTAAAGTTTTTGTATAGGGTTTCATCATGTTCTCGGAGGTTATCCACTAACATCGGCGTTAAGTCATTTCAATTGTACTACTTTAGAATGTAGATTGAATTATAATTATAACCATTGTTTGGTTCTGGGGCTAGTTGACACTAGCCACTAAGTTCACTGATGATGGACTGATAGGTCCGAAAACGTTCGTTCTGAACATTTTTATGCAATCCATTGAGATTTTTTAGCATTTTATTAAATTATACCTACTACTTAGAAGTTGTTTTACTTCGATGTTATGATATTTTATTTTGTTATATTATTAGGCGATACATTCTATTAGGTCACTTATAAAAAAGTGTCTCTTTATTTCCTTTAATTTAATTTTTATTTTGCTAGATTATTTGATGATGCATTCTATTCCGCCAGTGATAAAAAGTGTTTACTATTTCCTATGGCAAGAAGTATATTTCTAAAATGCTGAAGAAGACTATTATTGGTATCTTCACAACTAGAAATTATTACAATTAGAATTATACAGATTACAATGCATCTGGTATCTAAACATTTACCAATAGTTGTCACAGAGATTCATATATTAACTCACTTATTAAAAATGTTGATTGATTGATAAACTGATATTAAAATGCTTGATATTATTTATAAACAAATGTCGCATTAGTATATAAACAATTTAAGTACTGTGAATGTTAAAAGACTTGGATTCAAAGATGCTCTAATTCTTTTATTCAACCCCACATTGGGGCTCTCAAATTGACAGATTTAATGCAGAAAAGATTTGATTTTTGTACGAAAACCTACCGTAACAGATAGACATCATTCAGCGTAGGGCTAGGGTTCACCAACAAACAAACACAAAAAAGTTATTAGTTCTAGGTGTAAAAAATCGAGCAGTCGTCTTGAAGGGTGGCTTTGGAGGTATTCCCCAATGGTTTTCAGCGTCTTTTAACAAGTTTTTGTGAATTGAACACAATCTCCCTGTTCCAAGTATAGTGATAGCTGAACTTCATGCTAACATAACTGACAATGGTCATGGGAACGGCACAGCATCAGAACTGGATCCCGAAATTAATTTTCTTTTGCGCGAGATAGGTTTTTCTAACAATATGGTGGAACCACGTTGATATTGATAACGCGAACTGTTTCGTTTTGTCGAGCGCGGATAAGTTGATTTGCGTACAAACTATTCACACTGTGTGTGGTTATTTCGTTGCAAGTATGATACGCGATACGCGAGGGTCGCGAGGAAAAGTGACTGGGCAATCCAAGGACCGTGTCCCCTCTACTCGCGATCGCATAACAAACGAGCTGATAGATAAATAGTTTATAGTCTGGTAAAACCCATCGAGAAATCTGGCCGGAATACATATAGTGTTGTTATTTTCATCAGATATTATTTATTTATTAAGCTCAACAGGCCATGTAGGCCTAGGGCTAAAAGGTTTACATTTCTAATTATATTTTATTTTACTCTTACACATTTTATTTAATTACGCTTAGTCTTTTTATGCACTCCTTCACCACCTCCCT
This sequence comes from Diabrotica virgifera virgifera, assembly GCF_917563875.1. Taxonomy (NCBI): domain Eukaryota; kingdom Metazoa; phylum Arthropoda; class Insecta; order Coleoptera; family Chrysomelidae; genus Diabrotica; species Diabrotica virgifera. Next base: position 254,281,999 of record NC_065443.1, read on the forward strand.
CCATCTCCTTCTGTCCAATGATAGTTTTTCCATCTCTCAATGTTACTTTTCTTCAGGTCTTCGTACACATTGTCCTTCCATATTTTCCTTGGCCTGCCTTTCCTTCTCTTTCGTATTGGTCTTCGTGAGAGTACCATTTTTGGCATTCTTTTACTTCCCATTCTCTCGATGTGCCCCAAATATCGTATTCTTTGTGCTTTGATCGTCGTCGGGATCGTTGGTTCTTTATATAGTTCTTCCAATTTTGTATTGGTTCTTCTCTTTTTTATTGGTTATTTTCACACCTTCATATATTTCACCTCTTTGCATTTTTCTCTCCCATCTTTCTAGAAGGTCTGTTTCTGACTTTTTCAACACCCATGTTTCGCTATTTCTGATTCTATCGCTGATTTTTGTATTTCTTGATACGTATTTGGATTTGATTAATGTGCGTAATGCTCCATACTTTTTATTTTCTTTAACTATTCTTGCCTTTATCTCCCCTTCCTCATGACCATTTTCATCTATTTTGACTCCCAGGGACCGTATTCTTGAATTTCAGGGAGTAGAAATGGTAAGAGAAAGTGACGTAAAAGTAGGCGTGGCTCCCTAAAACTGAAAATGCTGTATTCTTGAAAAAAATTCTCTTAATCTTTGAGAGAAATGTCACTCCCCAAGGGAGTAATAATTTCTACTGGTAGTATGTAACAGAAATTGAAAATGGGAGTGAAAATAACAATACATAACCTTAAAAAAGCGGAGAGTCTTAAAAAAGTCTCAAAACCGTTTATTTTATTTCTATATCTGCTTTCTTCAATATCCATGTTTCGAATACCTAATATTATGTGGCTATGGGAAAAATTAGAGCTCTTACCAGCTTTTACTTTGTTTGCATAGTTATGGTTAAATTTTTCCAAATTGTTACGTTTCATCATATTCATAGCAGTTTTTGTGATAGTTTCTATGCATCTCTCTATCACATAATATAATCTTTTCTGTGAAATATTTTAGCTGATCCAATTGTATCAAACTCTGGTTTTTAATTACAATTTAGAGAGGTTTTTTTATTGAGATTTCCCAATGTCAGATTTTGTTGTTTGACCTGAAAGTCCACTGATTGAAGTTTACACTTCAATCCACATGTAGATGTTATAATGTAACTTCTATAAATATACAGATTTATGGATAAATTTCTATCTATCTCCATATCTATAAAATAATGTCTATTAGATATCCATACAAAGCTATTCCAAGTCTTAATTATAGTGACTTCGAAGTAAATACATATTGAGAAGTGCTTCAATAACCAATATTTACGAATTACAAATGGTAACAACTCTATAACGTTCAGTGAAGATGTCACACATATAGTTTGTCATAAAATGGTAATTGTTTTAGTTCCATTAGTGTAACAATTCGAGTTATTTCATTTTGTAACTGATTTTTTTCCTAAGCGTTTTATTTTCTCAGTTGCAAACAGTTAGATTTCTAAATTTTACTCTTTAGAGTTAGCTTTGAATGTTAAAAAAATTCAAAGACTGAATCTCCAAGGACAGATGATGAAAGAAATATTTTCGCAAGAAGGCATATATTTATATTCTTTTCCTGTAATGGAATCTCATTACTGCTGAGCTCGCACACAGATAATATATTTACAGGGGGGTTGAACTTATCTGAAATGTATCGGTTGTATCTAAAGCAGTGCACAGAAAATAATTGTCAGTCTGTTAAAGAGCATTTATATGGAAATATTTTTCAACTTCAATACTCAAAGCTGTAGTATGTATGTTGTTTTGACTTGTTAGCAGTTCAGGTTGTTCCAAACGAAGATAGAAGTGACTTTTTTTATAAAAGAGGACTTGCCTGTTACAATTACACAATTTACGATATACATAATAAACAAGGATATTGTTTTTTATGGCACGACGGGTAGTTTGTAGGGGTGTTAACAAAATAGGTGGTTGTTTGTTAAAATATTTGAGCGATCATGTTATAGTAAAATGTCATATTTGATTTTATTTTATTTATTCAGTTAAGCTCATTTGTACCTTTCGGCATTGGGCTCAAAAACGTCATATTTTACTCAGATAATTGCACTGGGCAAAATAAAAATAAATTTATATGGGCTCTTTAATCATACATTGTCTTAAATACACATATTAAAGCATTACTCGTAAGTTCTTTGTGGTAGGACACATCCGAAACTAGGGCGATACAATGCATGCTCTTATAGAATGTGAAAAATAAAATGCTCTGAAAGTAGGACCACTGTATGTGCCTTCACAACTAACACCTACATTAAATTTGGCAAATAAAACTGGAAAACCCTATATTACTATTGAATTTCGAGATTTCATGGATATTAAAGCTTTAGTTAAAAACACAGCTAACTACACCAAAAATAACAGCGGGGAAACAATGAAATGGAATGATGTGCATATTGTTAAAGTAGAAAAATTAGCCCCCTACACAATTTTATACAAAAAAATCATTTTTTGAGAAGAAATTCCAAAGTATAAATGTTGACTGGAGAACAAGAGGATAGCGAGCACATATTGATATCAGACTTCTCATACATGCTGATCAGTTATAATCAACGTATAATTTTATTATCGATAAATAAATATCATCGCCTCAAAGTAACAGTAGAATATGTCATATCCTACTGTTGCATGAGTGCACCGATCAACCAATTAAGTGATATTGGACCGATGTGATGTGTGTGTATATACGCATATACGGTGCAATCATGCAACAGTAGGATATGACATCCGACTGTTGCTTTGAGGCGACAATATGTAAGTGGGTGTACAGATACTCCACCCCTCATAATATTCTTTTTTATACATACAAAAGTGTACGATCTCTCATTTTTTCGTTTTAACATAGTGCATAGTATTTCATGTAGCCAAGTTATAATCATATTTTTTGTGCTATTAAAGTCATCTTTTGTATTATTTTATCCTGCTGTATAACAAAATGATTTTAAATAAAATAGATTAAAAAAATATGAATTTAATTTGTTGGTTACTTATTTATTCTACAAAGTTAGGTAGTAAAAAAACAACCAATAGAGACACTGAATAACAAACAAAACATGTAACTTTAGTGAGAACACGAGAAATCTTTGTCAACGTTGTGTACATACAGAAAGAGAAAATAAAGGCTGGCTTAAACACAGTTTAATGTTGAGTTTAAGAAACCTCAACAAAGAAATAAAACTGGTAAACAATAATACTACTATCACAGCATGTATATGCAAAGAAATTGAAAGCCACAATCAAAACAACTAGCCAAGAATCTATTTACGAAAATACTCAGATACTCTACAGAAAAACTGTTTCTTTTTTGTTTGTCGAAGTCGAAAAATGGAAAAATTATGTAATGTAAACAAAAACAAATGATTAGGTTGACAGTGACAGTTGACGGTATTATGTCATTTGCCAATATTTAACTTTTGTGATTGGTTCAAATTTTCAACAACAATCCGGCAACACTGTTCGCAGTTTCTCTCATTCCTTTCTACTCCCTCGATTCAAGAATACAGCTTTTTAAAATCGAGAGAAATTGTGAAGGAGTAGAAAAGTGAGTTAGCGTAGTGGGGAGTAAAATTTTCTCTCGATTCAAGAATAAGCGCACAGGTAAATAATTTCTTGGGCTCTTTTGAACAAGTGATTTTTCTTTATCTATTTGTACTATGAAATTATTTTCTTTTTGGATTTCTCTCATTATCATATACATCGTCTTTTCTTCATTTATTTTAAGTCCCAATTTTTTGGCTTCTGTTATTATGTTTTTCATTAACTTTTGTAGTTCTTTCTTGCTAGTTGCTAATAGTGTCAGACCATCTGCAAATGCAAATGCATTGGTGGCCTTTTTAAATATCGTTTCTTGTATGTTTATTCTGCTTTTCCTGATTAGTCCTTCCAATGTTAGATTGAATGCAGTTCTCGATAGTGGGTCACCTTGTTGTATTCCTTCCTTGGTTTCAAACTTTTTTGATGTATATGTATACCCCTTCCATGCTATTTCGTTTGTTGTGTTTTCCATCGTCATCTTTACCATCCTGACAAGTTTACTTTGTATCCCCAATTCTTTCATCAGTTCGTACATCTGCTGTCTGTTTACTGTGTCGTAGGCCTGCTTAAAGTCGATGAACAAAGCATACAGTACTGTTTTATGTTCGTAACAGATAGTCTGTATTTATTTTAAAGCAAATATTTGGTCCGTGCGTCGTTGATCTGTTGTTTCTAAAATCTGCCTGGTATTCTACCAATATTTTTACCGAATATTGATTTAGCCTTTTTCTTATATTTTTTGCCAAGATTTTGTAAACTATTTCTAGTAGTGCGATGCCTCTATAGTTTTCGCATAGCATTCTACCACCTTTGTTATGTATAGGGCATATAATCAGATATTACTGTTTCTTATTCGGCACAAAACTTTCGCAATGTGCATAAATAATCAAAAAATATCGGCAATGATTTTTATCAAACATTGTTATATTATACGTTATATATTTGACAGACAACAATTGAAGAGTAGAAATTATAAAGAGTAAAAGTGCCCTTTTTTTAATTAAATTATTAACGTAGAAATGTTTTAAAATCCCGCTTGTCGTCATAAGAAAAGTTGTAAGTGCCAGCATTAAAATTAAACATTCAGGACGCGGGAGCTTCTCCTAGATTTCGTTGGCTGTATGTACGGCACCAATTTCTTTAAAAGTGTAGTAAGTCCAACGGTTCACATGTCGCTACTTCTTATGTTATGTATAGAATAAACAGATCTCCAAAACGGACAACAGACTCTTAGGCAGGCGGCACATCAAAGAAACATGAAACGTAAATCACGTTTCATGGAAATAAAACACTGCTAAACTTATAGACGTCCGGCCATTTATGAAACTCTCCGAAAATAAAAATGTTTTATGAGCATGAATCACACTCGTTTCACTGGTAGGCGGACTTCAAGATTTGTTTACCTGTGTTTAATTTTCATGAAAGGTGTTTTACGTTTCATGTTTCTTTGGTGTGCGGCTTGCCTTAGAAATCTAGATACTTTGGACTAAACATCGGTACAGTACAATCAAAAGTTCTTTCAGGCCGCAGTATAAAAAAGGATTCGAGACCAAACCACTCCTTTGAAATATACAGTCTACAATCTATGGTATTCTGAAAACATCGAAAATGGACATAAAAGGACAAAAATATAAATGCGCAACGAGAAAAAATGCACGAGTTTTTTATACAGGGTGTCCAGAAACTCTACCGACAAACGAAGACAGGAGATTCCTCAGATAATTTTAAGAGAATTTAACCCAATTCACCTAGTCCGAAAATGCTTCTTAAGGGAGCTAGAGCTCTTTGAAGATGGCGTCATGAAATTAGTTTTTCTTAAATACCTCCAGAACGGTTCTATTAAGAAAAACGAAAATTGGTATGCTTATTTACTTTTCAGAGATGAATCGATTCCACCCATTGCAAATTTAAAGTACCGGTCATAGGCGTCCGTTTTGGGTAGAGCAACGGGTGTTTTATCGCATAACTTTTTTGTCCTTAACTTTTATGCATTTTTGACACCATATTATTAAATTGTGAGGTATTCTAGTATTAAAAGGTACTCTTGCTTTAAGTCGGTAGGACACCCCGTTTTCTAGAAAAATCGATTTGAAAGTTTTTCGTTTTTGGAATTTGAAAAAAACTTGAAAGAACTTTTCAACAAAAAACGAAGTATTTTACCCACATAAAGTAAGAGTAACTTTTAGTACTCGAATACCTCATAATTTAATAATCTAGTGTCAAAAATGCTCAAAATTTCAAGACAAAAAAGTTATGATTTTAACTATTTAATGGGAAATAAGCCACAATATTATTAAAAAATGATTTTTATTAACGTTTCGACGCTAATAAAAAATCATTTTTTAATAATATTGTGGCTTATTTCCCATTAAATAGTTAAAATTGTAAAAATGCCACAAGAAAATAGCTTCAGAACAACATTAAAAAAGTTATGCTATAAAATAACTGTTGACCTACCCAAAACGGACGCCTATGACCAGTACTAGAAATTCGCAATTAATGAAATCGATTTATCTCTTGAATATAAATAAATGTACCAGTTTTCGTCTTTCTAAACAGTTTTTTTTTTGAAACTTTTTTTTTAATTCAAGAAGCGAAAAATTTTCAAAACGATTTTTCTAGAAAACGGTGTGTCCTACCGATTTAAAACAAGAGTACCTTTTAGCACTAGAATACTTCACAATTTAATAATCCAGTATAAGAAATGCATAAAAGTTAAAGACAAAAAAGTTATGCGATAAAATAACCGTTGCCCTACCCAAAACGGACGCCTATGATCGGTACTAGAAATTTGCAATGGATGGATTAGATTTATATCTTGAAAATAAATAAGCGTACCAATTTTTGTTTTTCTAAATAGAAGCGTTCTGGAGGTATTTAAGAAAAACTAATTACAAGACGCCATCTTCAAAGAGCTCTAGCTCCCTTAGGAAGCATTTTCGGACTAAGTGAATTGGGTTAAATTATCTTAAAATTATCTAAAGAACCTCCTGTCTTCGTTTGTCGGTAGAGTTTCTGGACACCCTGTATAGGCAAAAATATAATAATAAATTCAAAAATAATATCTTAAGAACTATTTAGAGATTACCCCGCCACTGCTTGCACAATCATTTCCAAACTAACCTCATATCTTTCTTTCTACGTCTTAAAACCATTGGAACTGTCATGAACCTCTTATCAAAAAAGTCTTGTAGTGTCATCAAGAGTTATCAAATAAAATAAATATATTGAGGACGAACCTAACAAACAATGTTGTTTATCGTAACAACATACCCAGAAAAGAATATTAGGAACCTTATTCATTATGTACATAAAAAGCAATTTAAGGAAAGTTAAACCATTTAAATTCCTATTATAGTTCCATACTTTCTAAATATTGTGTAGAATTTAGAATGTATGCTCATCTATGGTCTCCTTCCTTCTTAGTTGAATATCTTTTGCGTTACTTTTCGAATTGTTTCTTTCGAAGAATTTTATTTGTTTTATAATATGTATATATTTATAAACTATAACTAATAAAACAGTTCGAAGTTTTAGATCCGAAGAACTAAAGGCTTCGACTGGAACCAATTTTTGGTAAACAACCCGAATTCGTGCTTTTTAAACTTGCAAAACAAACGAACGATGAATTAGAAGACGACTAGGGGGAAGCTAAGATTGCATTCCACTACCTGTCTATTCATCTACATAGGCCTTGTCTATTCATCTACTTCGTTTTGGTTTTCGTGATAAAACATCAGATCCATCAATTTGAAGAAAACAAGCTTGGATGAATTCAGTGATGAGTGATGACCGTCTACTAAGCTTTATCACCCTGATTTTGTATTTACCTGTACAGGTGTGCTGCGCAGTAATGAACGCATCCTGTATCAGCAGCTAGATGGCCGGTACGATGTTAGAGGAAGCATAGGGAACAATATATTAAAGACTCAGCTGTCTTAAAATACTTTCTCGAAAACGTTGATCTATTCTTCTACTACTCGTGCAAAACTTTTAGTGTGCGCTTCGTAGACCGAAATAATTAAAAACATACTGTAATAAAAAGAACAAAAAACACATGAAAAAAGGCTAAAAAGAAGGAAAACTGACCCTGAAAGCTCCAAAAGGCTGAATGAAACAGATTTTAAATTAGAAAAGACCAATGAACAGAAAAAGACACTATAGCAACAATCCATTTTTATCGATTATTGCAATAGTCAAAAATTATATTTAATTAAAAATTCGGAAAAATCGGTGCGCAAACTGGCCTAAAGATATAAAAGAAATGCTGTTGCTGTCGAATAAAAAAAATTGGAAACACATTAAAGGATACTACTTATTTTATTTATTAATAAACCTTTCTTGAAAAAGTAAAAACCCTCAAACCAAAATCGACATAATGCATCCATTTTCTGACTCGCAACAGTCTTCACAAACAATCAAGATCAATTGCATCCAATTTGTATTGATCTGATACAGTTAAAAACAACGACATCTGGCGGGAATTGAATAAATTATCAACATATGTCTTTGGTATAATAATTTAAAAAATGCACTAAATTTGTTGTTTGATGGTTTGTTCTGTGTATGTATTTCGATCAGCGGTGATGTTTAGTATCTAAGTTTGTAGAGTTTCACATATTTTAATAGTTAAATAAACATGTAAACGGAATAATTAGCGAGAAAAAAAATATATGTATGTTGCAGATGTTCACATGGTTTTTATCTATCGAGAAAAGGCGTATTATGAATCTATAATACCGTACCTATTAGACGTACCTAAACTATGGGAAATATTAAGTATTATGTACAATATAATATAGTATGTATTATGTATGCTTGGTATATATGTACAAATAAATTATTTACTATTTTTATAGTCCCAATCGTTAGCAAAGTTTTTGAAAGATTACTGCTACAAAGAATATACGTAGATCATGAATTCCTAACATTACTACTTTTCGGGAAAATCACTCTACTACACAACAAGTCCATCGAATAGTAAATGAAATATCAAAAACTCTCGAAGAAAAGAAATACTGCAACGCTGTATTCCTAGATATCTCACAAGCGTTTGACAAAGTTTGGCACAGAGGTCTGCTTTACAAAGTAAAATTAGCACTATCTAGTAACTATTTCCTCCTAATCAAATCCTACTTATCAAATAGATATTTCTCAGTAAAATTCAAAGACCAACAATCCAGCCTCTGTCCTATTAACTCCGGAGTTCCGCAAGGTAGTGTTCTCGGGCCGCTGCTGTTCTCACTCTACACAGCCGATATACCAGAGTCTCATAATACTACGATCGCTTCCTTTGCTGATGACGTAGCAATACTAGCTGTAAATGAAGATCACATACAAGCCTCACAAGACCTGCAACACCATCTGGACATACTCAGTGAATGGTACACAAAATGGCGAACAAAAGTAAACAAAACAAAATAATCTCAAATAACGTTTACCAACCGCCACAACACATGCCCACCTGTAAGAATGGAAAATGAACAAATACCAACAGTAACATACGCTAAATACCTTGGCCTCCATCTTGACCAACGTCTTACTTGGAAGAAACATATCCAGACCAAAAGAAGACAACTAGACTTGAAATTCCGGCAAATGTATTGGCTCCTTGGACGCAGATCAAAACTCAACATCCAAAACAAAATTCTTCTGTACAAAGCAATACTCAAATATATTTGGTACTACGGACTACGGACCTCTGGGACTGTGCAAAGTCAACATCACCGAATAGCATCCAAAGATTTCAGTCTAAAGTTCTAAGATCAATAGTGGACGCACCATGGTAATACGTAACTAATCAAACACTTCACGAAGACGTAAATATACCTTTCATCAGAGAAGAAATCCATCGAGCCACGGAGTCACAAAATGAGCGTACCATTCACCATGACAATGAGTTAGTAAGGGATTTATTCCATAATGGCCCTGCCACAAGGAGACTAGATAGAACCTGGCCTCAGGACCAATTTTAAAACTTAAGATGAGACATCATTGGAAGTCTCTTCTTCATGCCCAAAAATATGGAACAAATTTACTTAATACTCTTTTAATGATGTAGATTGTAAATAAACATAATTACATAAAAAAAATTTATTGGGAATTAACCACAATTTTAGTTTAAGGGTGATTCAATTTCAAATCACTCAATTTTGGATCAAAAAAACTTGTGGATCTCCGATTTGTCTGAAAATTGGTATATAGCATCTGAGGGATGTAGAAATAAAACATTTAAGGTCGAATTGTCTTCTTCTTTTTTTTTTCTCAAAATGTTACTATAAGCGATTTTACAGTGATTTGGTATTTATTTAAACAAATTTGCATTTTCTATCGTAAAGTATCAATGAAAAACATAATATTTTAATAGAAGGGACTCGAAAATGTCTATATGGAATTATAACAAATTATTTTGATTCAAAACAAGTTTTTGATCAAATTTTATGGTGTAAAAAACGTTAAAATACCGTTTTTTACATTTTCATCCATTCCCAAAATACATCATAATCGATTTGGCTGAAAATTTGCCCACAGATAGCCAAAATATAGGACTTTAGGTGGTTAGAAGGATTTGAAGCAGTGGTTAGAAGCAATTATAATACAATACGAAAAAAGTTACATGCAATATCATAGTCAAAAATATAGGCGTCTACTGTAAGTACAATTAACTCGGAAAATATCGACCTCACGACAAAAATTGTTAAAAAGAAATTGTAATAATTGTAAATACGACTTATTTAGAACAATTTCAGTTCCTACCATTTTTGTCGAAAAGTTAAAAATGGCGGAGATATTGAGCAAAAACGGTTCTCCTTTAAAATCAAGATGGAAGACGCTAACGTAACGGAGGAATTCATTCGCGATTTTAAATTTAGGCTACTATTAACCCCCCTAAAGATTTGAAAAATAAAATTTTGGGCAGCAACTTAGCATGCAAGGTCAAATGCTATCCCGACTGGACTAATATAGATACTTTTGAGTCTGATATTAGAGTCTGAATATAATATAGATACTTTTGAGTCTGATATTATTGCATGTAACTTTTTTGGTATTATAATATAATTCAAATACTTCTAACCACTTAAAATCCTATATTTTGGCTATTTGTAGGCAAATTTTCAGCCAAATCGATGATGTATTTTGGGAATGGAGGAAAATGTAAAAAACGGTATTTTAACGTTTTCTATACTATAAAATTTGATCAAAAAGTTGTTTTGAATCAAAATAACTTGTTATAATGCCATATAATGACATTTTTGAGTCCCTTCTATTAAAATATTATTTTTTCCATTGATACTTTACGATAGAAAATGCAAATTTGTTTAAATAAACACCAAATCACTGTAAAATCGCATAAAATAACATTTTGAGAAAAAAAAAAGAAGAAGACCTTAAATATCTTATTTTTACGTCCCGCAGAAGCTATACACTAAGTTTCAGAAAAATCGGAGATCCAAAAGTTTTTGCCTGAGTGATTTGACATGGAATGTACCTTAAAATATTTTTATTTTGATGCTATCCGACGCCCTGCAGAGCACTAAGGATTATGAGAAACAAGAAGAATTCTGATATTTCGATTTCCACTTCGGAAATCGTTCTCAAAATGCAAATTAGACAAAAAACTCATACAGAAGTAAAAACTTCGGAGATGTATTCTGGTGTAAAATCGTTTATTTAAAAACTATTTAAAATGTCATGGATTGAAAAACGTTTTCGTTCTATACAGAACATCTTCAGTGCCTAGAATGAAGTATTTCCACGTTAGTTTAAAGCAAAAGGTTAAAATTGTGACTGTTATAATGAAAAAAATGTGGGAATACTTACATCCTGCCGAGTAGTTTGAAACTAGCACACTGTATATAGTGTTAACCCCATCATATATGGTTTACATAATATAATATATTAAAATTTTATGACTACAAGTCGATGTTAATATACAGAGAGAGTCTGTAAAGTGGAATAAATTCAATATCTCAAATACTAATTGTTTTTTTGGGAAATGCTCAGACCCGTCGATTAGTATTTCAAATTGTCCTTTTTGACATTCAATAATAATGTATACAGGGTGTCCCAATTTAGAGATATGACGTCATCGTCGATTTTCTTAAATGGCAACACTGTCATTTTGATAGCTAATTTGATAGGGTTTGTAAAGTTATACATAACTGCAAAATATCAAATTTTTATTCTCTACCATTTACAAGATAATAGAAAATAACAAAGTTATATCTGTAATTTGGAATATATTCAATAATTAAAATACTAACTGTTTTTTTGAAAAATGCTCAGACCCGTCGATTAGTATATCAAATTGTCCTTTTTGACATATAATAATAATGCATGCAGGGTGTCCCAATTTAGAGATATGACGTCATCGTTGATTTTCTTAAATGGCAACACTGTCATTTTTATAGCTATTTTGATAGGGTGTGTAAATTTATACACAACTGCAAAATTTCAAATTTGTATTCTCTACCATTTAGATGATAATAAAAAATAACAAAGTTATGAAAAAGAAGTAATCAACTAATAATTGAATTTAATTATTTCAATAAATTAAGCAAAAACTCATAATGTTGCCCTCAATTATTGTCAAATTGTCAATGGGCAACGTTATGAGCATTTGCTTAATTGAAATAAATAAATTCAATTATTATTTGATTACTTCTTGTTCTTCATAACTTTGTTATTTTTTATTATCTTGTAAATGGTAGGGAACAAAATTTTGAAATTTTTCAGACGTGTATAACTTTACACACGCTATCAAAATAGCTATCAAAATGATAGTGTTGCCATTTAAGAAAATCAACGATGACGTCATATCTCTAAATTGGGACACCCTGTATACATTATTATTATATGTCAAAAATGACAATTTGATATACTAATCGTCGGGTCTGAGCATTTTTCAAAAAAACAGTTAGTATTTTAATTATTGAATATATTCCAAATTACAGATATAACTTTGTTATTTTCTATTATCTTGTAAATGGTAGAGAATAAAAATTTGATATTTTGCAGTTATGTATAACTTTACAAACCCTATCAAATTAGCTATCAAAATGACAGTGTTGCCATTTAAGAAAATCGACGATGACGTCATATCTCTAAATTGGGACACCCTGTATACATTTTTATTGAATGTCAAAAAGGACAATTTGAAATACTAATCGACGGGTCTGAGCATTTTCCAAAAAAACAATTAGTATTTGAGATATTGAATTTATTCCACTTTACAGACTCTCTCTGTATATAGTGGAACACATGCTAAAAGGGTGCCATGGTTCCCTGCTCGAAGATGCTAGGTACTTGCCAATTCAATGGGCACAGACCCACAGCACACCCCCACCTAGCAATGCAAGTTCCGTGTTAACGAGTGAAACGACGATTGTCGCATCAGCCAGTGGTCGGGAGCGTAACTATATGCCATATGGCGGTAAATTCAAAAGACCTGTAAAATTAACTGGGATTGAGAACTCATTTTAATGTAAAGGATAATCAATATAACCTTAAAATAACAAAAGAAAACAAAATCCTTATCCTATACGATAATATTTATATCTTTGATTGATAAAAATATACCTGTATGTATTTATCAATCAACGTTTACAATTCGTATACTATTTGGATTTTCTTGTGTTATTTTGAGGTTATATTTATTTTCCATTACATTAAAATGCCAAAGTGGTTAAAAAATTAAAGAATAAAACATAGAATACAATCTTTATTTATAAAAATGTTTATATGTATGTTCATAAAATATGTTTGTTATCAATTATCAATGTAAAAACTTAAAACACAACTACCTTATCACACATAATTATATTTACACAATATTATTTATTCATCAGTTTAAACCACACCAAAATTGTATACATTTGGAATAAAACACAACTGTTGTAATTCACTTTACATTTTTTGTTGTTGGATGCACTATTTTGCACTATTTAAACGCTATTTATGAAAAAATAAAACAAATAAATATGGCGTCGTATTTTTATCAAGGAAATGAAAACTGACAACGAAAGTGACAGAACGAGCTTACGAACAACGTGCAGAAACCTGCAGAAATGAGACTAGTAGTGCCATCCCGTGCCAGGGAGCGAACTATCAAACGTGCGTTGACCTTGAATATCCCTGTTACATTGGTATGTGGGGTTGTGCTGTGCACAGACCAACTGAGAAATTAGGAAGTGGATATACAATTTGACAAATTTGTTTGGTAAGGGGAGGTACTCAACTCAAGAGGAACACATACAAATATGGAGCGATAAACACCACAACCGAAATTTGACGATTACTGGAAATAAAATTAAAGTCATGATATGGGAGAAAATTTAAAAACTTACCAAAAATAACAATTAATAACTACACATTAGAACAAGTCATAAACTTTAAATGTACATATAGGAGTGTCATGATTGCGCAACAAAGTGGTATAATGGTATAACTGTTTAAGAATTATTTATTTAGCGTATGGCACCTGACACATTTACATTTACATATATTTTGTATAAGACAATACATAGGTTCACAAACGCACATCTAACTTATTTACATAGTCTATCGACTCTGGAGTCGCCATCAGGAAATCCTCTGACCTGCCATGATATAATCTTGTGGGACACTGCTCTGTGATGTGATAGATGGTTTATGGTTGTCCACAGTCACAGAGTGGGGATGGTCGTTTACTCCATTTGTGCATCATGTAACCACATCTGCCGTGTTGGGTTCTGATTCGGTTCGGCACAGACCATGTGTTGCGTGGTAAGTCAAAGCCTGTGGTTTTTGTGTGATGCAGGGTAAGTTGCTACTTTGTTGTTCCATCCATTCTCGAGTCCATGTTGTCGTTAAATTGAACTCACCCTCCACAGCAACCTTTGCTGTTTTTATTGGTGGTCGTCTGGAGCGTAGACGGTTACCGTTGGCGGCATCTATATCTTGATGGATTGGCAGGTTCTCGTTACCTACTATCTTTCTGTACTCACTAGTGAGTGCGTGTATGCGTCGTAGTTTGGGTGGTGGAATGTGGCTCAGTACTGGGAGCCATTGCGTAGGGGTGGATTTGATAACTCCAGCAATCATTCTCATTGTATTATTCAATTGGACATCTACTTTGTGTATATGTGGAATGCTAAGCCATGCTGAAGAGCGGTATTCCGCAGTTGAGAAGACTAGGCCCAAGGCAGATGATCGCAAGGTGGAAGCGGATGCTCCCCATGTTGTGCCGCACAGCTTCTGGATGATGTTTCTGGATTTAAGTTTTTCCGCTGTTTTTGTCAGATGTTCCTTGAATGATAGGGTTCTGTCAAGAGTCACCCCAAGGTACTTTATTGTTTTATTGTAGGCGAGTGTGGTGTTTTCGAACTGAACATTAAGTATTCTTCCTGCAAGCTTGTTATTTAGGTGGAAACTGGAAACCTCTGTTTTCGTAGCGTTTGGTTGGAGCCTCCATTTACGGAAATATTTTCCCACTATGTGTAAGTCCGCCATGAGGATTTGTTCTCTTTCTTCAAATGACTTACACCTTGTTGCAAGGACCCAGTCATCGGCGTAACCAAACTTTCTTGATCTGGTTTCTGGTATATCAGAGATGTATAGGCTAAAGAGAAGAGGAGCCAAGACAGATCCCTGAGGCAGTCCATTCTTCAGTTTCCTTGGGGTGCTGATGTCAGATCCCATGACCACTTGAATCGTTCTGTCGGCTAGCATGCTGTTGATTATTCGAGCGGTGGATTTACAGGGGATTGTACGGAGGAGCTTGTATATCATGCCTTCTCTCCAGACTGTATCGTAGACCGCTGTTAGGTCTATGAATGCGGCTGCAGTTTTAAGTTTTCGCTGGAACCCTGCCTCGATAAATGTGGTAAGTGAAAGAACCTGATCTGCGCAGCTTCTTTTGTGTCGGAAACCTGCCTGATCAACCGGTATTGTTTCAAGCAGCTTTGTGCTAATTCTATTGTAGATAAGGCGCTCTAGAAGCTTAAACGTAACCGATAGTAGGGCTATTGGTCTGTAATTCTTAGGGTTGTTATCATTTGGTTTCTCTGGTTTTAATATGGCGTTTTAATGTGTTTAAGAATGGTTGGTATTAATGTTTAAGAAATTCGAGTAGCCGCTTTAAAAATAAGCACATGCCGGTATTTTAACATCCCATTAATCATCGTAAATTAGTCATTTTAAAACTTGCAGCAAACACTTGTATATTAGTACAGTTAAAATAATAAGACGATAAATATTAAGCAAGAGAAATTAAACTTTTTTCTACTTTTAAGGACAAAAAAGTAAGTCCGTTAGCGGAACTGAATTAAAATTTATTTTGCGCATCATATTTGAAACATCATTTGGCTAAAACATCTCAGTTGTGTTGGTAAAAAAATATATTAATTTATCTGCACTAAATTACGGTTCTGTTGATATCCGAAAAGACTTAGTACTCACAAAATGTTGCCAAACTGAATTTTGCTATATTCGGTTTAAATTTTCTAGCCGATTTCCGAGCATACTATACAACCAATCAAAAAGAAAATTAAACAGGACCAGCTGAGATGGTTTGGTCACGTGGTTCTGAGATACACTAGTGAAACAAGTCTAGGAAGTGAGACAACATTTCAAAAGACCAAAGGGTAGGCCAATCAAGACGGGGGACGATGAAATTACCGCCATCCTGGACAAGAGAGAAATTAACCAAAGAGCAATCCAAGAAGATGTCAAAGCCCAAGAGGAAATGGAGGACGTGTGTCTACGGAAGTTGAAAAGAAAAAAGACAACACCTCAGGTTTGACAATAATATAATATACAGAGTGATTTTTATGTATGGATCGCCTCAATTATCTCGGAAACGGCTTGCACGATATTTATAGGTTTTAGTGAGAAGGGTATATATTGTGATGAGGCCGATATTATGGTGGTATTTCCATTGTTGGGACACCCTGTATATTTTCTGGATATTTTTTGCGTTTTGAAGTCCTTAAGAAATACTGATTATTTTTATACCTAATTAATAATTTTACCTATTATTATACCTAAACGCCGTAATTTCAGAGTTATTGTTCCATTTATTTAAACAAATATTAAAACAATAAATTGTTATAATAATCAATATTTTCGGCCCGAGCAGACAATATTTTAAGTTCTTTGGATCATTGGGAACAAAAATGGCCTTTTGTAATTTTTCTCTAAAGTTGATCGTTTTGAAGTTATAAACAATTTAAAACTGACAAAATAGGGATTTTCAAGGCTCAAAAACACAAATAAAAAATATTATTTTTGAAATTACGAAGGGACAAAAGGATTTTTGGTATGTTTTATTTTAAAACATCGTTTTGTTAATAATAAAGTGCTTATGAGAGGATGGGCGATCGGGGGCTGCATTAACAACTAAAAAACAATGTTTTAAAATGAAAGAAACCCAGATTACTTATCGAGAACTGATAGAATAAGGTTTGAACTTGAATTTAGACACTTCGTAATTTCAAATAAAACATTTTCAACTTGTGTTTTTAAGCCTTGAAAATCGCCATTTTTGGATTTTTTTAGTTTTAAATTGTTTATAACTCGCAATCGATCAACTTCAGAGAAAAATTACAAAAGACCCTTTGTGTTCCATGTGATCCAAATAACCTAAAATTAGATACTATTTTATTTTTATTTATTTATACCAGGGCCAAAAAATTTATTTTTATAATTTGTTTAAAACATTTTTATA